>NC_042997.1:143747446-143857446 GCF_006345805.1 Octopus sinensis | reverse complement strand
GAAACCCACGGCTTCCTTCTGGTTTGCAGCCTTTCAGACCGTACTCTACAAGCCTTCTTCTAACAGTTCTGATTGATATTTGTGAAGTACTTGCCACGTTGAAGTCCGCACGGAGCTCTGACGATGTTTTTCTTCTGCTTCTGGGCAACTGACGGATGATGGACCTATCATCACGAGGTGATGTAACCTTTTTTACTACCTGTTCTTTGTATTGCCTTCACATCTTTTGTCTCTCTGAAGCGCTTGAGAGTCGTTTGCACTTCACATCAAGAATATTTCATCTTCTGAGCAGTTTGTCTTTGAGACATTCCATCTTCACGATGAGCTACGATTTGACCTCGCTTACACTCACTCAACTCCCTTGTTTTAGGTATTTTACTGTTTATTAACTGTATCTACAATGTATTTTAGCATAAATCTCTGAAATAATCAAGGAAACATAAGTTCATTTCAGACGTTGGTCTTACTCATAATTGGTTGCATATGTACAGTACAGTATAAAAGTGATAATTGATGCTAAAGGAGGGTCAACCAGATATTAAAACTAATGTATATTGTGAAATGTACCATAAGCTACCATGTGCACGAGTTTCATTAACATTGAGATAGCAGAACCCCAAAATATTGGGACGGCCTAATACTTTTGGCCAAGGCTGTATATGTATACACACACACACACACACACACACACACACACACACACACACATATATATATATATATATATATCAGGGGCGTGCACTCTCAGCAATGCAAGGTATGCGCTGCATGCCTTCCTTGTTTCAAAGAAAATAGTCCAGTTGTTTTAGAAATATTGTCTCCACTTCGTACATCTGCTTTGATAAATGCTTTTAGAAGATCGCATGATACACACTCCCTCTCTGTCTGTATTAGTTTGTCCTTCCTTCCTCTCTCTCTCTCTCTATCTTAGTGACTCGATAAATTTATCGCTTGTCATGCGTTGGGAAGACAGCATGAGTCCCTTCTCTCTGTCTTTGATAGTTTGTCCCTTCTCCCTCTTTCTTTGTTTAAAAGATATACTACGAGGAATGGTCACCCCCTTCTCTCTCAGCGATTCGACAAATTCAGTTTGGCGTGTCATGCTGTGCTTAGATCGCATATCACGCCTCTGGCTATTTTGACCGGAACAAGAGCCGTCCCATAATTCTTGTTTTAGCCAGCTGAAATGTTGGAATAGCCTTCGCATGTAAGTTTGAAATTTTTTATCCAAAACATCCGTTTGCACTATCATATTTTTAGAAAGTTTTGAAAGCAAAAATATCTACATTATATTTCTTATTTCAGAAATAGCTAATTAATCTTAAATTAATTTAACAAAGGGTATTTTTCCGTTTTGTTGAAATTGACTTAAAATTTACGCCGGCGCTTCCACGTGGGTCCTTAAATAAGAGCAGCCTTTTTAAAAATGAGTGAAATGTGTGCTATAAACGATATTTTGAGAACTAGTTTTTCTAAAAGGGACTTCGATGGGAAAAAATTAATTATAAATCGCGGGAGACCAACACCGAATTTACCTAATTTGCGAAGCTACAACAAGAAATTCACGAGACAATTTCAGGTTAATTCGTATGAAAAGAAGAAATGGTTAACTGGAAGTGTTGCTCTTAATAAATTATTCTGTTGGCCGTGTTTACTTTTTGGCTTAGAAAAAAATGTTTGGAATGATAAAGGCTATGATGATTTAAATAATTTACATATGGCTATGCTAAAGCACGAGCGTTCTCAAAGGCATATAAAATGTTTGATAGACCTTAAAATATTCGGGAATGTTCGCATAGACTTACAATTAGATGCACGTAAAAATCAAAGCATACAACAGCATAATGAGAAAGTTCGACGAAACAGATCCATTCTGCAACGATTGATCGATGTTGTTATTTTTTTAGGCCTCCAGGAATTATCGTTTCGGGGTCATTTTGAATCTGAAGGCTCTAATAATCGGGGAATTATAAATAACTCTCGTTTATTTGATCAGTAAGTATGACAAACAAATGGAAAGTCATTTAGATACAGCTTCTATCTTCACTGGTCTGTCGAACAGAATTCAAAATGACTTGATCGAAGCAATTCATAAAGTTATGTTGAATGAGATGCAGAAGGAAATTGACCAAGCTAAGTTTGTTTCTATTCTTGTGATGAGACATCTGATGTCTCAGCATCTTCACAACTGTCAACAGTTTTACGTTATGTTACAGAAGACTGTGTGACGAAAGAACGATTTATCGGTTTTAGTGATGTTAGTGCAGATCGATCTGCAAATGCTTTATCTGAACATGTTTTTAAATGCATTGAGACGTGGGAATGTGGAAACAAATTGATTGCGCAGACATATGATGGTACCGCTACAATGGCAGGACAACTAAATGGGTTACAGGCAAAAGTAAGAAAGAAATATGAATGTGCGATCTTTATTCATTGTTGTGCCCATATCCTAAATTTAGTTCTTTCACAATCATGCTCTGCTATGAAAGAATGCAAGATATTTTTTTCTACAATAAATGGACTCGGTACATTTTTTAACGAAATCCCGAAAAGGACTAATGCATTAGATAATATTGTTAAAAAAAGATTTCCGAAAGCAACAGCAACTAGATGGAATTACTCCTCACGTCTTATTATTACCACAAAGGAAAATTATAATTTCATAATCAGCCTTTTTGAACACATCATTGAAAATCCTGAAGCATGGGATGAGACCACCATAAATTCAGCAATTGGATTCTTACACATTTTAAAAGCTCCTGATTTCTTATTTTTGTTAGAGGTATTCAGTGACATTTTTTCTTTTACTGACGTCTTATTTAACATACTCCAGAGTAAAAGTCATGACATAGTGTATTGTAAACAGCAAATAGATAAAACTAGAACTGTACTCGAAAACAAACTTGATAATTTTTCAGTCTTTTATGATAGGTTAGGGGAAAAATATGGAGTCGATGCAGGAATCGGAATTCAGAGATCCAAGAATATATCTATTGATCCCCAACGACATTATAGAACGCTTTATAACAAAATTATAAGTACAATAGTTGACCAAATAAAAGCACGATATTCATCCTTAGAAGAGTTTAAATTCATGGAACTTTTGAATTTCAACAAAGTTGATGAGTATTGCAAACAATTTCCTGTGGACTCTTTAGATTCTTTAAGAACAACTTATGGCAGATTTTTTGATGTAATACGATTACAAAGTGAGCTCAATGTGATGTATTCAATGAAAGATTTTAAAAAACCAAGTAAGTAATTTTAATGAGTTACATTAACAGCACTGATCTTGTTGAAGCTATGCCAGAACTCTTCAATCTGTGCAAGTTGATTTTGACAATTCCGTCTACCACTGCTTCTGTAGAGCGATCCTTTTCTGCATTAAGTAGAATTAAAACATACCAAAGAAATGCGACAGGAGAAAGAAGACTGTCTGGGTTAGCACTAATGTCAATTGAAAAAGATTTATTACAAGAATTGATGAAAAGAGAAGATTTCTATGAAAATGTGATAGATATATTTGCCCAGAAATCGAAGAATTGAATTAATTTATAAATGAGCTAAGTAACATTTTAAAACATTAAAAAAAATATATATTAAAGAGCATATATTACAGGTTTTGCTTAGTGTTTGTTATAACGTAAGGTTCGACCTTCTTACATCAGTATTGTTTCGCAGGAGAAATGTTTTGATTTCTTCGTGAAACCTACCTACATATATTTCCCTTTCTGTGCTGCTGGGTGTAGTCTATTTACGGCGTAAGTATAAGTGTTTTGTTTCACTTTCAATAAGTGTCTTGTTTCAATCTCAGAGATGTTGACTTCTGCCACAACAGTTTTGGGAGGCTTTTTACAATGTTGAATTTTCGCTGTCTTCATTGTGTGCGTATTCATGTATATGCGTGTATTTTCAATGTTTGTGCGTGAGACGTAGTCCTTAATGTACGGAGTTCAGTAAGTCTCAGAACAGTCAATAATTTTCCCGGATTGACAAGTAGCATGATAAAGAACCTGACTTGTCTTCGAGAGCGTAACGATCTAAAACCATGGCCATATAATGTAACTAAATGTGTTCTTTTAATTAAATCATTTCATTCAGCTCAACCGATAGGTATAGGGGCTAATGCAGAATAGCACCCCTTTGAAAAACGAATTTATGTGAAAATTTTTTTTCGGATTCCTACCTTTAACAGAGATTCTGAATATGCAAAAATATTGACAGAATCCAATTTCATCTTTATTACATTTCACTTATGATTTTTAGACTTTTCTAAGGGAGAATGAGGATGGGAAAGTACTGACGTTTCGAAGAGCAAAGAATAATACAAACAATACACTTATTTCAGGATCATCTCTGCACAGCCATTTTTTATTCCCTGTTTATTCTGCATATTCAGAATCTCTTATATGTAAATCGTAGGAATACGAAAATGTTTTACTGAAAAATTGCCGGTGGGAGGGGAAGGGGGCAATGAAATTAATTGCATGCCCAACGCCGGAAGTCACCGCACGCCACTGATATATATATATATATATATATATATATAATATATATATATATATATATATATATACTATACACCAGAGAGAAGAAATAAGGAAGAAATAAAGAAGAAGAAAGAAAGAAAAAAAGAAAGAAAGAAAGAAAGGAAGGAAGGAAGGAAGGAAGGAAGGAAGGAAGGAAGGAAGGAAGGAAGGAAGGAAAGAAGGAAGGAAGGAAGGATGGAAGATGTCGTGGAAGAGATGTAAGGATAGGTGGTAGTGAGCGAGACCGAAACATCATTTTATAGTTTTGCTTTATTCAGTTTATTAAAGAGTGACTTTTTGAATGACTTTGAATCTTGACTCGATGACTTAAAAGTAATGTACCGTATCTCGTAAGCTTTTTGGGTAGGCATCATTGAAAGCTTTTGTTTTCTCTGATCGTGACGAAAGGAAAGCTAACCTTGCGGAACCAAACCACCTCTAGATTGTTCGTTTGGCAAACAATTTAAATGGTGGTTTTAACACGGAAAGTTGTGGAACCCATGACTGGAAGACTGGTTAGAAGGGTACGTGTTAAGTACGTGAAATGAACTCAATCGAAAAGGGTAGTAAGACAGTGTCACAGATACAACTCATCTGAACTCTACATATATTCAGTCACTCTTACGACTATTATATGTATATGTGTGTGTGTATGTATGCCTCTGTATGCGTGTGTGTGTGTGTATAAATATGTATGCACTCCCATATATATATATATATGTGTGTGTGTGTGTGTGTGTGTGTGTGTGTGTATGTGTATATATGATTGTATGCACACACACATACTGGCAGAATCGTTACAGCGTTGGTCAAAATGCTTAGCGGCATTTCTTTCGACTTCACGTTCTGAGTTCAAATGACACCGGGGAAGACTTTGCCTTTCATCTTTTCGGGGGTCGGTAAAATAAGTACCAGTTGAGTTCTGGGGTCGATGCAATCGACTTCCTCCCCTCCTTCTCCTCTTCCTCCTCCTCCACCAAAATTGCTGACCATGTACCAAAATTTGAAACCAATACACACACCCACACATATATATTCTTTTCTACTCTAGGCACAAAGCCCGAAATTTGGGGGAGTGGGGACCAGTCGATTAGATCGTCCCCAGGACGCAATTGGTACTTAATTTATCGACCCCGAAAGGATGAAAGGCAAAGTCGACCTCGGCGGAATTTGAACTTAGAACGTAAAGACAGACGAAATACCTATTTCTTTACTACCCACAAGGGGCTAAATACCGAGGGGACAAACAAGGACAGACAAACGGATTAAGTCGATTATATTGACCCCAGTGCATAACTGGTACTTATTTAATCGACCCCGAAAGGATGAAAGGCAAAGTCGACCTCGGCGGAATTTGAACTCAGAACGTAGCGGCAGACGAAATACCGCTAAGCATTTCGCCCGGTGTGCTAACGTTTCTGCCAGCTCACCACTTTCCTACAATATATATATTGTAACCTTTTTTTTTACTTGTTTCAGGCAGTGAACCACTGCTATACTGGGGCAAATTGACCTCAGTACTTATTATTTTTAAGTCTGGTACTTATTCTATTGGTGTTTTTTGCCGAGTCGCTTTGTTATGGGAATGTAAACAAATCAACACCGGTTGCCAAGTGGTGGTGGAGACAAACACAAACACAGACACGTACCTCCCTTACACACACACATGCACACAGACACACACATGCACACACACACACACACATGCACACATACATAGACACATAAACACGTACAAACACACATGCACACACACACACATGCACACACACACATGCACACCCACTCACGTATACAACGGGCTTCTTTCAGTTTCCGTCTGCTAGATCCCCTCACTAAGCTTTGGTCATCCTGAGACTATAGTAGAAGATGGCCGCGCAAGGTGCCACGCTGTAGCAATGAAGCCGGAACCACGCTGTTGAGAAGCAAGCTTCTTACCACACAGTAGAAATTATTTTATTAACAACTACAGCTTCCTTAATTATCATATTTTCAATAATCCGTTTCGTAGCTTCAATGAGAGATCTTGTTTAAACTCCTCCAACCACTTGAAGTTATTCGAATTTTCACCAGATTATTATTTTTTTTTAAATATAGTTTTGATGTAGTTCTGCATACTGATGGCTAAAATCGCATTCATTTGAGGTACATTTCTACAGCTGTGGATTTTGAACGGCAAAGTGGCTGAACACACCACCTATGATCGGTGGATTTAGAGGCTATCATGAAATTCGACACGTATAATCAAGTCGAAATATAAACCTAAATAGCATACGTACCTTCATTAACCGCCTCGAGAAAATTAAGTTCTTACGTGCACCATGTGTCAGAAGGGGATAGAGGAATCCGCAAAGAAGACATCATCAGATCAACACACACACACATACTCATATATATGTATATATATATATATACTATATATATATATATATATATATATATATATACATGTATGTGTGTGTGTATGTGTATGTGAGTATGTGAGTGTGTGTGTAAAAACCAATGTCGTGTCAAAAACTTGAATCATATAGAAATCAGTGAAACAAATACGAGCCTAAAATTAATAGCGGGAAAGAATATGATTGACAGCCTGGAAGATGGCGCTCCACAGTTTGGTCGTAGTTCAAAAAGTGAAACCATGGTTAGAACAAAACATTATTTTCTGCCGTTACGAATAACGTGGTGTTATGACTCACTGCATACTCTAAAGAAAATGGCGGGATGTTTCACCTTTCATCAGAAGTTTGTCCCATCGAGGTTGAACTTGGTATAAATAACGATTACTACCACCGTAACCACCATCACGTTATGAGTTTAGGAGTGCTTGCATCGGTCATGAGTGTCGTCCTCTCCTTCTCTGACTAAATTGTTTTCAATATATAATTCATCGTCTTTATTATTTTTCTATCTCTAAATTTACTTCCTCTTTTTTCTGTGCCTATCACGTGCGTGTTCAACTGTGACAGAAGAGTTGTCCCCTTACCACGTGAACTAAATGAACGAACAATACATAGATAGACAGATAGATGTGCTTATATATACATTATTTACAACAGATATACATGTGTGTGTGTGTTTGTGTGTGTATGTGTGTGTGTATGTATATTGGCGTGGCCGTGTGGTAAGAAGCTTGCTTCCCAACCCCATGGTACCGGGTTCAGTCCCACTGTGAGGCATTTTGAGCAAGTGTCTTCTACTATAGCCTTGGGCCGACCAAAGCCTTGTAAGTGGATTTCGTAGATGGAAACTGAAAGAAGTCCGTGGTATATATATATATATATATTATATATATATATATATATATAATACAAAATGGGACAAGAACGCAAAACATCCAGACAGTTAGGTGATACAAAAAAGGACAACGAAACATCAGATAGACGATACAAAGAAAACAAGGACGGGTCATTCGGAGTTTTCTTTCCTCAGTCGAGTTCCAGATTATCTTTGCAATTTCGGCTGGTTATATATATATATATATATACCACGTATACATACATACATATATACATATGTACATATGTATATATATATATATATATATATATATATATATATAGATATATATATAATATATATATATATATATATATATATATAGATATATATATATATATATATACATACATATGTGTATGTATTTGTGTGTCTATATTTCTACCCACATCATCGCTTGACAACCGAGGATGGTGTGTTTACGTCCGGGAAAACTAGCGGTTCGGCAAAATTCACCGATAGAATAAGTACTAGGATTACAAAGAATTGTTCGACCAAAGTCGGTGCTCCAGCATGGCCACAATCAAATGACCGAAACAAGTAAAGGAATAAAAGATATATATATATATATATATATATATATATATATATATATATATATACTTATAAATGCATGTGTGTGTGTACACGTCGATAGCTTAGCTGATCGAAACTTCGAAGTCACTGTCAATACAAATCTTTTTAAAGAACCGCACCGGTCAAAATACTTAGCGGCATCTCATCCCCCACTTTACGTTCGGAGTTTAAGTGCCGCTGTGATCGACTTTGCCTTTCGTCCAATCAAAGTAGATAAAACAGGTACCAGTTCGACACTAAGGCCGATGTAATCGACTTATACCCACCCCTAAATTGCTGACCTTGTGCCAGAAGTTTAAATCAATATATCTCTTTACTCTTTTTATTCTTTTACTTGTTTCAGTCATTTGACTGCGGCCATGCTGGGGCACCGCCTTTAGTCGAGCAAATCGATCCCGGGACTTATTCTTTGTAAGCCCAGTACTTATTCTATCGGCCTCTTTTGCCGAACCGCTAAGTGACGGGGACGTTAACACACCAGCACCGGTTGTCAAGCAATGCTAGGGGGACAAACACAGACACACAAATACATACACACATACATATATATATACATATATACGACAGGCTTCTTTCAGTTTCCGTCTACCAAATCCACTCACAAGGCATTGGTCGGCCCGGGGCTATAGCAGAAGACACTTGCCCAAGATGCCACGTAGTGGGACTGAACCCGGAACCATGTGGTTGGTTAGCAAGCTACTTACCACACAGCCACTCCTGCGCCCATGTATAAAAGAATATATATGTATTCTTTTATTTGTGTGTCATTTGCCTGCGGCCATGCTGGACACCACCATGAAGGGGTTTCAGTCGAGCAAATCGATCTCAGGCCTTATTCTTTTTAGGCCTACTACTTATTCTATCTGTGTCTTTTGCCGAATCGCTAAGTTACGGGGACATAAACACACCAGCATCGGTCGTCAAGTGGCGGTGGGAGGACAAACATAGACACACACACACACACATACACACACACCACACACACACACAACACACACACACACCACACACACACACACACACAAGCACTGTTTACATAGTGACCAGATGGAAACATGTGTAGGCACTTCTTATGCTTATTTTATGTTAATGTATATTCAATGTGATACAAATAAAATTAGCATCCACAATATTTTTCTCCGTTTACTTATAGTAATAAATGTACCGTAAATCCTCGAGTATAGTCCGCCTTTGAGTATAATATGCAGGGGATTCTTCGGTGGTTGTACCTCTGAAAAACCTAAGCCTTGTGTATAATACGCACCCCTTTTCTAACTTGAGTCAAGGAGGTCTATATAATGTCTTTGGTTTGTAAAAATGTATACGGTAACGTCCTTTATTATTATTGTATATATAACATAATGCAAACGTGTAGCTTTTTTGTGCATTTTGTTTGCAGAAAATAAAGAATTAACAGTAATAACGTTTAATAAATGTTGTTTACTGCAAGATATGGATGATCCTTTTATGACTTCATTGCTTTCCAGGCTTAGCTTAAAGTATTTTCGAGCCCGACATCACAAAATACTTCTGAATAAACATTGCCGGACAGCAAGTAGGGACTCGGACATTGCTTAGAAAATAATTTTCATTTTTAACCTCGTATATAGTACGCACTAGGGATTTTGACCTTTAAATTTTGGGGAAAAAATGCTGATTATACTTGAGGATTTACGGTATATTAGATGTTTATCCCTTTATATTCAGAGAATTCTCCCAATATATCATTGATGACACCAATTGATCTCTGGATTTTATAATCCCTAAGAAAGTCACTATATCCTCAAACCCACTATATACTTACATGCATACACTTATGTGTGTGCGTGTATGTGTGTGTACATATACATATATATATAAATATATATATATATATATATATATAGATATATACATAGCAGATTTTAAGAGTACATTCTGAGGCATTCGCCCAAAGTGAATTAAACGGATACATATGCGAGCGCGCGTATGTGTGTGTGTCTGGATATGTGTGTGCGTGTGTGATAGTTTACCTAAATGCTTTTTGCACCGCCTGTTAAAGATAATCGCTTGGTTTTGATCACAGGTGAGCTCGATCATGGTTAACATGGGTCTAAACAACAATAGCAGCAGCAACAAAACCAATTGTACCTTATCTTGCTGTAAGTAAAGATAATTACTTCTGACTTGAAGCAAAGAACTGAATTTATTCTATTCAAATATTGGAGAAAAGAAAGGCCAAGCTCGAAGTAGAGAGTGAATGTTTAGTTAAATACGAAATACAAACTACATTAGTCAGGAGAAAACTACAATGACTTCTAGTATCTCAATTATTTCTCTTATTCAAAGGTAACAATTTTAATTAAGGTAGGATAGCAGAGCATAACAAAGGTGGGGATTATCTCGGATAAGGGTTTCGAAGTAAAATAAATGAGGAGTGGATAAAAGTAGCAGTTGCTCGAGTAAATTAACTCCTTTGAGATGTTTTTTCTTACAAAAAAATAAATAAATAAAATAATAATAATAATAATAATAACTAAAAAAGTTAAAGAAATGTAACATCGACACTTATTATTTGGCAGACATATTGCCTGAAGTGACTAAACTAAGGATGACCAAGCCTATTTTGAGAGTGTTTTATTGTTTTTCTTAAGATAAAAAAAAAAAGGAAATGATGAGAACATTTCTTCCTCGGGCAGTTAGTTGTTCTTTATAATGAGTCGCAGCTTGGTTTTAGTAATCTAATGAGTAGCTTAAAGGTTAGATCTATCATCCCAAGATGAAATGTTACCTTTATTGTCATTGTTCTAGTTGCAATCGTCATTGGTAGAAGTGATATGGTGTGATATAGTACACACACACGCGTTGCACGCCCGTTGCAAATATATATATATATATTATATTTTATTAATATATATATATATATATATATATAATATATATAATATATATATATATATATATATTATATATATAGACAATATATATATATTTGTTGAAATGGAAAGATGAATTATCTGTTACGGATTATTCAAAGTTTAACCGATACCTGGGTAGCAAAATCACAGCAGAAAAAACACGGTTGGAGTTATGACCATAGGGTGTTGCAACCGTGCGTTGGCGCGGATAATTGAAGTTTAATATAATTAGTGAATGGAAGAAATGGAGCTGAACGAAGATTCTACAGAATTCTGTAGAATCTTCGTTCAGCTCCATTCTTCCATTCACTAATTATATATTATATATATATATATATATATATATATATATATCTATATATATATATATATATATAATCGGTTTAGTGTCCATAAGTCCGAGAGAAAGTGACTACATAAACCATAGTTGTATATATATATAGGAGAAGAAAAAGTAATAAGGCAGTATGCTAAATTGAAAGTACAATTTAATAAAAATGGGTGGGTGTATGAAAAATTAAAAAGAAAAAATGAAAAAAAGAAAAAAGAAAGAATGTACTTTCAATTTAGCATTCTGCCTTATTATTTTTCTTCTATCATTTCATCACGTGCGGTTAACACAATCCCACCATTTACTGACTTTTATATATATATATTTCTATATATATATATATATATATATATATATATATATATATATATATATATATATATATATATACTAGCATTAAAGACCCGTTGTTACCGGGCCATAGTGCTAGTGCATGTATATATGTGTACATATTACATGTACATCTATATATATACATCTACACATAAAATACAAAATACAAGGTTATATCTTGATATCGCTAGTGATAACAATACTCAAAATATATAACAGACTGGAATTGTTAGCCCGTCTCTTGTAATTTCGATTAATTGTATCTTGTCCTCCCTCTTGTATAGAAGTGTGGCTACAATCCAGCCTACCTCTACTTCTGGGGGATGAGGCATTTAAAATTTTTTCCGGGACGTCCTACGTCCCCGATATAAAGGTAAAAGTAAAATATTTCCACTTTCCAAGTTCGAGTCGAGTACTCCCTTGCACGCTCCGTTGACTCGAACCTTGCTTCTATTGTGGCGAATTTACCTTTCATAGTCGCACCAAGACACTTTTCGAAGGTGGTTTCCTCCATGTGTTCAAATCTTCTTTTTTCTCTACATTGTATACATTATAGACAATAGAATTTTCTTTAATTTAATTTTTTATATCCATCTGGACTATTCCATTTCTGCACGCTAATTTTATTTTTACTTATTCCCATTCATGTGAAACAACTTTCAAGTCAAGTCATTGATCAATTTTATACCAATTGCTATTTTACTTTTTTTTATGTTACGATTATATTATACTTTAGTTTGATTTTAATTATTACTTACCACATATAATTCACTTGTTATTATTTTATTGTTAAAGTGAAAGTATCTGACATAAAATAGAGAAACGTTTTTGTTTCACTTTTTAACACGTAATACTGAAATAGTGGAGAAGGTATGATATTGCTGTGGGCTCGCCCTAGGCAAAAAGTGCCGACGACACTCCCCGGACCTAAAGTAGGCATATGTGTAAATTGGAATGAAATTGGTTGTGTAGTTATCAAAGTTTAGGGAAACACACAGACAGACAGACACACACATTCGTCAGTTTATATATATAAAGATATATATATATATATAGGCGCAGGAGTGGCTGTTTGGTAAGTAGCTTGCTTACCAACCACATCGTTTCGCGGTCAGTCCACTGCGTGGCAACTTGGGCAGTGGTCTTCTAGTATGTAGCCGCGGGCCGACAAGCCTTGTGAGTGGATTTGGTAGACGGAAACTGAATGAATCCCGTCGTATATATGAATATGTATATATACATGTGTGTATGTGTGTGTGTGTGTGTATGTTTGTGTGTCTGTGTTTGTGCCCCCACTTGACAACCGATGCTGGTAAGTTTACGTTCCTGTAACTTAGCGGTTCGGCAAAAGAGACCGATAGAATAAGTACTAGGCTTACAAAGAATAAATCCCGGGGTCAATTTGCTCGACTAAAGGCGGTGTTCCAGCATGGCCGCAGTTAAATGACTGAAACAAGTAAAAGAGTAAAAGAGTAAAAAGAGTATATATATATAAGAGTATATATATATATAATGAGTATATATATATATATGCATATAAATAGTATATATTTATATGCATATATATATATATATATATACATACACACACCACCCACAAACACATATATATATATATATATAATATATATATATATATATATATATATACATATATATATATGTATACATATATATACATATATATATATATATATATATATATATATATATATATAATATTATATATATATATATATATAATATATATACCTTTTATAACAGGAGTTATAACCTATTTACTTGTGACACTTTTTGCTACCCTGGTACTATTTATTTTTCCGTGTTAATTGTTAACAAGGCAAAAATACACCATTTATTATATTTATATATATATATATATATATACATAAGATAAAGTTCTTTTTTTAATCTACAGTATGCTCTCCTTCATTTTCTACAATGGTCATCCATCTATCTGGTAAACTTGCAAGGCCCCTCTCCCAAAATTCACTTGTCCGTGACGAAAAATACTCTCCAGTGTTGTTCTAACCTCGTCTACAGAATTCAGATTTTTGCCGTCGAAATGATTTTGACGACTGCGGAATAAATGATAATCAAATGGGACAATGTCCGGCGAATATGCTGGATGGGGTATCGTTTCCCATTCAAACTGCTCCAGCCTTTCGAATGTCATCCTGCATATACTGCATAAATATTCCTTGCTCTTTCTTTTGTGTTGTGCCTTTATTGAACTCATGAAGCAAAATATGCTCAATATGTTCCTTTGTCCCTTCCATTATTAGCTTTGAAAAAATTACTGCTAGAATCGAACTGCACTCTTCAAAACTTGCTCTAAGAATAAATACAAGGTAAAATTACTACCTGCCTTCATAGCAAGTTGATGCAGGTAGTTTATCCCGTCCCCCTCCGATTTTTAGTTCATGCAATGAAACAAAACCGCATTATCTATGGGATGACACAATATATATATATATATATATATCTTTTATTCTTTTACTTGTTTGCGACAATGCTGGAGCACCTCCTTGAAGGATTTCAGTTGAACAAATCGACCCAGGACTTATTTTGAAACCTAGAACTTATTCTGTCAGTCTCTTTTACTGAACCACAAATTTACGGGAACGTAAACACACCAACTCCGGTTGTCAAGCGGAAACGGGAGGTCAAACACAGATACATAGATATATACATATACGACGGGCTTCATTTAGTTTCCGTCTAGTGGATTTGGTCGGCCCGAAGCTATAGTAGAAGACGCTTGCCCAATGAGTTAAGCAGTGGGATTGACCTCAGAGCCATGTGATTGGGAAGCAAGGCTACGCATACACATATGTATATGAACATATATATATATATATATATAATATATATATATATATATATACTTACATACATACACACATTCATACATACATATATATATATATATATATACATATATATATATATACATATATATATATATATTACATATATATATATATATTATATTATTATATATATATAATATATTATATATATATATATATATATATATATATATATATATATATAGTCATGGCAGTGATTTAAAAAGTTTGCTTTACCGTTTGATCCCTGTAAGACACGTTAAGCAAGTGTGCTCTGCCATATTCGATCGAAATCATGTAAGAGTAATTGGATAGAGACGGAAACTCGTCGGATAGACTATATTTGATAGGTTGAGTTTTTTTTACTCTGCTATTCGATACGACTTAGTAAAAGTTCAAGGATGCTATGCCTCCTCATTTATTAAAACCACGAAAAAGATATCTAAGTGTTTCTCTTTGGGGAAGCCTAAAAAGAAGGTATTATTTTTCATACTTTTCTTGGCCTTACTGTGTATTGTATCTTAAATAGCATGAACATCCTAAAAGAAAATTGCAAGATACTCTTATAAACACCTTAAGATGACATTATTGATTAGATCAGTCGCCTAGGCCGACTTTGCCTTTCATCCTTTAGTCGGCCCTAGGCTATAGCAGAAGACCCTTGCCCAAGGTGCCACGCAGTGGGACTGAATCCGGGACCGTGTGGTTGGGAATCAAACTTCTTACCACACAACCCTTGCGGAAAAAGTACCTTTATGTTTTGTTGTTTTTTAGCCCTTTTCTGACCACAGCCTATACACTGTGTAACCCTCAGAAAATGAGTCCTTTTTTCCTTAGCTCAGTTATGAACTCAGTTTATACGCCATTAACTTTTATAATAATTAACTTTTTCTATTTTACTTAGCCCAGCTGTGGCACCAGCCTACAGACAGTTTAACCCTTACAAAAAGAACCGGTTTTATTATGTGAACTAAAGCCTTAAATCAAGAATACCTCGTCTGGTAAAGAACTGGAAGGTGTGCAATGTCGTACAGAAGACGAAATTGTAATGGCCTAATGGCCAACATATTTCACCGTAAATATGCACAGTAGAGACTGACCTGAGCCTAAACAACAACAACAACAACGACAGTCATCGTTTTCTCCAGCCAATCAAAATCCAATTTGATTCCCACGTGAAAGCATTTCCCTTGATATACGTTTATCAAAAGCTTTAGGAAGTTATTGTTACTGTTTACCCCTAATCGACCAGAGCTTTGGTCAAAAAAAGATATTCCAGCCATGATCAATACGTAGTATACCCTCTTGAAGGTATGCAGCCAAGAGGTTAGTGTGTTCGGCTCGCGATCATAAAGTTGTGGTCTCAATTCCCGGACGACCCGGCGATGTGGTGTGTCCTAGAGCAAAGCATTTCATTTCACATTGTTCAACTCAGCTGAAAATGAGTACCACCCGAGTGCACCCATCACTTTCTCCATTTGTCAAATCCTGGATGTTTATAGGTCAAATAGCGAGAGAATCAAGATCGCGTTTGTGTGTGTTCGTGACTACACAATCACCTAAAACAAATAGCAGAAACATGATACATGTTAACCTAACCGTTCTCTTTCACAAGTGACAACTAGCGCTTTTCTTGGTGTACCTTGCTTACTTGTAATTGCGGCGTCATTCACCTCCTGGGATGGGTTGAGCAGGTTCTGACCACCGACTTCACCACATTCCTCACAAATGCTGACTTCATCCGATGGTCGGCGGCAGTCGAGGCTGTAACAAATGTCCCACAGAAAGAACAAGGGCGTCGGTGTTGATGTGTAGAGTTCATGTTCGGAGTATTTCGCATATTTACTTTGAGACAGTGATATCTATAGCGGATTCTAGAGACAAGCTTTAACAAAAGCTAAAGAGTGCCTTATTCCTAGTCGTCTTACAACATGCCGATCACCAACTCGGAATTTCTGAGGGATCGTGCTATTGCCAGATAATCGTTAAACCTACACTAGGTTCATCTTCCGTCTTAACAGCTCTTAGTGGCGGTGTGTCGGTTTAGTTGCCAACGACCCAAACATGCAACATGTTGTACTGGATTCCATGTTACCAGAATTATTCATGAGAGATCTCACAAGTGACCTGACAACACTTAGTGTACCCTAGAACATATTATCAAATATGTTACCCTTTTCTTTTTTTTTTTTGAAAATAATACAATATGATTGGAGATTCGGCTGCTATTCTTAGCAGGCCATGCAAGACCGTAAGAGTTTCCTCATTAAGCTCTAAAAGCATTAGGAAGTATATTCTATCACATTCCATTTCTCTATCCCCTATTAATCAAAACCCATTAACGAATCTTATCACGTGCGCCACCAGAAAATATGTAAATCATATTTATATTATTGCTCAAACAGTTTCTATACACATGATATATATATATATATAATATATATATATATATATACATACATACATACATACATACATACATACATAATACACACACACACACACACACACATATATATATATATATAATATATATATATATATATATAATATATATATATATATATATATATATATATATATATATATATATATATATATATATATATATATATATACATACATATACTTTAATAATTGATGTTGCCATTCATTTTCCCCCACTTCATTATTTCACTGTTCAGTGAACGGATACTATGTGACTGACAATGAAGAATTTTACATTTCCCGCCTTTCACAATTAAATGAGTAATACAACTGCCTGAACAGACTGTCATGGACGTGGGTTTACAGAAAGGAAACATACATACATACATACATACATACATACATACAACATACATACATACATACATACAACATACATACATACATACATAATACACACACACACACACACACACACATATATATATATATATATATATATATATATACATATATATATATATAATATATATATATATATATATATATATATATATATTATATATATATATATAATATATATATATATATATACATACATATACTTTAATAATTGATGTTGCCATTCATTTTCCCCACTTTCATTATTTCACTGTTCAGTGAACGGATACTATGTGACTGACAATGAAAGAATTTTACATTTCCCGCCTTTCACAATTAAATGAGTAATACAACTGCCTGAACAGACTGTCATGGACGTGGGTTTACAGAAAGGAAACATACATACATACATACATACATACATACATACATACATACATACATACATACATACATACTCCCGGTAGAAGCCATAGCCACTCATAATAAAAAGGAGTACTGGTGGAATGTCGCAGTGAAGAGTTCAATAAAACAGACCTGATATAATGATTTAGGATAGAGAAGGGAAACTGTGCATACTTGTGCAAATTAGCTGCCCAACGGATGTTAACATCAAGCTGAAGATCAGTGAAAAATAGAACACCGACACTGAACTATTGAGAAATCTGCAGTTACTCTATCCAGATTACAATTTCAGGTTTATATCTGTAACTATTGGGGCAATGGAATATGTAACACACTGCCTGAATACCAATTTGGAGAAATTAGGCTTCTCAAAACCAGAAAGGAGAAAGCTAATTCGAAGACTACAGATCCAATCCATCATTGGAACTGTAAAAATCTGTAAAACTTTCCAGAAGTTTATCATTTAAATATATATGAGCATGTTTAGATATGCAACTATATGCATGAGAATACATACATAAAGCAAAACATACAAAATGCACATATACATAGATACATACAAACAAAAATAACCTGTTGTTGGTGTTGAATCTAGGTTAGAAACTGGCTCGTTCTCTATTGGCAAGTAATCTTGAAATAAAACTGAACGATGACATACATATGCGCATACATATACACATACATATATACATACATACATACATGAAGCTATACAATGTTATTCAGGTACTCAACTTTGAGTCCGCTGCATTGTATAGCAGAAACAACTATAAACAACGGAAGTTCGTATCATAACCATCTTTCTCTTTTGTCATTTCTTTTTCCTATTTGTGTGTATATGTGTGTGTGTGTGTGTGGAGGGCGTGGTATAATGTATGTGTGTGCGTGCGCGCGATTGTAGATGGATAGATAGACCACTGCACGGCCCAAAAGTGACGGTCTGGTGTGCTGCTAGAAAAGCTGCCGTCATTGGTCCTTACTTTTTAAAGACAATAATGGAAATGCTGTTACTGTGAACTCCGTGCGTTACAGCGAGATAATGAACAACTTCTTTGTGCCTGAATTACGATGAAAACGTATGGCTATTCGACGTACCCACACAGCCAGAGCATCAATGGACGTTCTTGGCCATCTCTTCGGTAACCGCCTCATTTCCAGGTTTACTGACATTCCTTGGCCCCGTCGGTCCCCTGATTTGCCCCTGTTTGATTATTTCATATGGGGAAACCTCAAGCCCCGTGAATTGGACGATTTGAAGGAAGCTATTCGCGTGCAAATCGCCCAAATCGACAGAGCAGTGCTGGAGAGAGTGGAGACCAACTTCCAAAGACGCCTTCAGAAATGCATCAATGAAAACGGGCACCACATGATGGACGTTGCTTCCCACACTTAATTTTGACAAATGCTAATTCAATACAAACACACTGATGTCAATGAAATTTGTTTGCAGCTAAAATTAATGATTTTGTGAACTTTTCAAAAACGTCCGCCCTCTCTGCTCCACCTTTAATTCTCTTTTTTTAATGTGCATATTTTACAAGAAGAGAATATTGGTTATGCACTTAATCTTACTAGATGGATAAGATGCGAACATATTCGCTACTACCGCACTTAATATAGATTTGACTAAGCTCCGACATGTAAGTTGCTCGGAAGTAGCAATTGATTCGAGCACGTACTGCCATGTGAGGTGATTTGCCTTCAATATGAAGTGATTATGCGATGGCAGTTGAGTTAAAGATTAGCTTAGAAATATGAAGGAGGTCAAGCGAGTGAGTGTGATAATAAGGGATACAGAAAGTGAAAATAGTAATATGTGGAAGCAGTTTAAAAAATAAAATATACTGCCCTTGTATTAGCAAAGACAAAGTGGATGGACAGTAGGAGAAGCCAAGAAGAACTGCTGTGTAATCTGAAGTCGCTGAGAACGATTACTTCAGAAAGCGTTAAAGGGGGTCGTCCTCAATACAGGACAGCAGGCAGTTAGACGCTGATTGCTGGAGATTTTGGAGAGCGATAAAGACAGCAAATGAACTCTGAGATTTTTAGTCAAAGCAATTTTGATATCCAGATAAGAGATGGTAGTAATACTGATAGTGGGTTCTACGGGAATAAACATGATGTATTTCTAAAGTTGGAATTTAGGGCTTGGAGAACGAAGGTGAGTTTGCAGATAAATTATTACATATTTGTATCCCAAGAGGTGCCTAAAATTCGTGATTTACACGTTAATAGTACATACGGGGTAGGATGAAGGTCAGAAAGTAATCCGGCTTTTTAATGCTATTAATAGACATTAATAAAATAGTTATTAGAAACAAAATAACATAACAATATAGAGATTTTATGTTTAATAGTACATATTTTAGTGATGACGCCTAAGATTCATGTGTTTAATCGCATGAAACAAATCTCTTGTTGCTGCCGAAACTGTTATTTTTATTGCTATTTGTAATCAACTTTCCATGCTAATAAAAAGAACAACTTTTAAACTATAAAATCTCTCTAGCGGATCGAATGCTAGTTCTTAATCATTGAATTGTAAGCAGGTCATGACCGCAGTATCAAATGCATCACGTTGAAATACAAAATAATAAATCTCAACTGTCCCGTGATATGACTTTCCTTACAACTGTGCGCAACATTTGCATATGAATGCCATTATTAATTTCCTAGTGAAAGCCCTTTGTTACTTTTGAGCGATGGGGACGAGGAGTAAGTTTTATATCATGCAGTCTATAGTAGTCAGTCTCAGACAGGCATTTCCTTTCTGTTACTCACTAACAACTTGCCGCCTTAAGTTAAACCATCTGTCACCGTAACCTAGCAACCAAGATCTCGGTGAACTGATTCTATACTCCGGGTTTCGATCCCTAGTTCTCGCTTATTCATTTTTCGTATGCCAATGATAAAGCAACAATGTTTTAACCCTTACTTTTCTCCACAAACTAGCTGATTATGTCATCGTCGAGGTAACAGACCCGATGGGAAATAATAGAAGTCAAGAGGCAGAGACCAGACGCCGAAAACTTAAAGAACGACTAGCATTTCTTCGTCACTCACCAACTCTCCTCTGCGATATATGTACCCGGTTCTTCTATACCTATTTCTTTACTACCCACAAGGGGCTAAACACAGAGGGGACAAACAAGGACAGACAAACGGATTAAGTCGATTACATCGACCCCAGTGCATAACTGGTACTTATTTAATCGACCCCGAAAGGATGAAAAGCAAAGTCGACCTCGGCGGAAGTTGAACTCAGAACGTAACGGCAGACGAAATACGGCTACGCATTTCGCCCGGCGTGCTAACGTTTCTGCCAGCTCGCCGCCTTTCGGTTCTTCTATACCGCCCTTTGCCTGAACAGCCAGCTTAGATACCGGCACCCTCCGCATCCACTAGGATGAAGAAGATCAATCACTGGATACAGATCTACTATTCAGATATGAGTCGACGCTGACGACGACGATATTCTTAAGAGACTCTCTTATAAATACTTCAGATTATGAAACAAATCACATGATCAGCTTTGTTGCTTTTTGTCTATCTGTTGTTAGAACACAAATATATACGCATAGATATACGACAGGCTTCGTTTAGTTTCAGTTTAACAAATCCACTCGCAAGGTTTTAAAAGGCCCTAAGCTATGGTAGAAGATACTTGCCCAAGGTGCCACGCTGTGGGACTGATTGGGAAGCAAGCTTCTTATCACACATCCACGCCATATATTATATTGTATAATATTTCATTATATATCTATATATATACTGTGTATGTGTGACAATTATAAGATATTTATGATGCTGTTAAAATTGACTTGGAGGTTCAAGGCCTAATACTTACTAATTTCAGAGTAGGTTAAATAAATAAATAAATAAATGCGCCCTTTTAAAGCCTAGCCAGGCTCATGGGCCCGGTTTCTCGGTTTCAATGGCGTATGTGTTCCCTAGCTGGACGGGACGCCAGTCCATCGCAGCGTTACTCATTTTTGCCAGCTGAGTGGACTGGAGCAACGTGAAAGGGTGTGTTTTGCTAAAGAACACAAGGCATCGCCCGGTCCAGGAATCGAAACCACAATCTTATGATCATGATGCTGACACCCTAACCACGAAGCCACGCGCCTCCACTATTCATAGTAGGTTACAGTCATTGAATTACTTTAATACAAAATCCAGTTTCCCCGTTTTATTTTTTTGTTTTGTTTTGTGTTGTTTTTTTTCACTTTTGACAAATAAGCAAATTAACAATACTGATAGAGCAACGTCAACAAGCAAAATGTAACAAACAAATAAAAATATCATACGTCATCAATGACTGAAAGAGGTTTCACCAATAACCAGAAGGCACGTCGATAATTATCAAATCAAACGTTAAATCAATGAGTGAACTACACAAGAATTTTGACTACAGCATGACGTCAATAAATAAAGCTACTCCCACGCTTTCAATGGCCAGTTTTTAAATTAAGACTGACCACGCAATAATACATCGACAATAACCTAGACACTTGAGTAATTATTTACTCGGCAGGAAGACGACGAGCTGGTAGAGTCGTTAATGCATGAGGCAAAATACTTACAGGCATTTTCCTTTGTTCTTTACGTTCCGAGTTCAAAAACCGCCGAGGTCAACTTTGCCTTTCATCTTTTAGATGTCCATAAAATGAAGTACCAGTTAAGTACTGGGGTTGATGTAACCGACTTCCCCCTCCCTTAAAATGCCAGCCCAGTGGCATAGTTCGAGAAAACAAAAAACAAATGGACCAATATTTACTCCAAGGAAACGAAAAGGAACATGATACATAAAATTCACAGCCTTTGCCGGATCTTCTAGAAGACCAATGCAATTTATATTCAGTTGGATTTCTGCAAGTTTATGCCTATAAGAGAAATCTGAGTAGATTGTAGAAATTCTAAACTATAGTAGTGTGAGCTGCTCAAAGAAAGAAAGAATTTGAATTGATTGAGAGCTTGGGTAAGGGTAACAAACATCTTGCTAGTTCCAAAGAGAAGGGTACGTTATAGCAGAATTAGAAGTGACTGGGAGGAGACGGCTCATCGGATGAGAGAAGAACTTGCTAACCAAGCAGATGTCATCAAGACTGGTTAAACTACATATCAGTAGCTAGTAGTGACGTAATGAAATGTGGTATCAATAAATAAACCATGTCTCTTCTATTGCTATTTGGGTCCCCCCCCCAATCAGCCTTTGTCGAACAAGCCTATTCTGAAAGGCGTCGCAGTCATAACCATTGTTTTTATGATTTGTATATTTAGAACTAAATTGCCTAATGTACTAATGTATATTTAGACGGTTAGCCAACCGCTTAAAACCCACCTTGTGAATTATTGCGTGGCTATTTGCAAGTCGTCACAATAAGCCACCGTGAATTCTTAGATTCGTATTCTATCACTAAGTCGTTTCATCGCTTTGTCCCCCTTTCACTCCCTCCTTCTCTTTTTCTCCCCTATCTCTATCACTCCCTCATTCAGATTTGTAGTACGGGAAAATGCACGTTACAAAGGAGGAATATATATGTATATATATGTGCGCGCGAGTATGTCTGTGCGCACGCGTGCATATGCGTGTACACACACACACACACAAACATATGTATGTATATAAGTCTTTTGGTAGACGGAAACTGAAAAAGCCCGTTGTGTGTTCGTGTGTATGTGTTTTTGTGTTTGTGTGTATGTGTTTTTGTGTTTGTGTGTATGTGTTTTTGTGTTTGTGTGTATGTGTATGTCTTTGTTTCTTTGTTTGTTTCCTACCACCGCTTGAAAACCGGTGTTGGTGTAAGACATCATCATAAAACCGGCCTACAATGGTGAAGCGGACCTCTACAAGGCCGAAGCTCTCTGCCAACTTCAAGAACCCTCCGTCTACTGCCCTCTGCCCTCCAACCCCACGCCCAGCTACCAACAGACGGTGTCCTCCACTATCCATGACCTCCTGTCTCTCCCTACCGCCTCCATCCTCATTGGCCACACCCCTCTCACCACAATTTACTTCCTCCCCAAAATCCACAAACCTAACAACCCTGGCCGCCTCACCGTCTCCACCTGCAACTGCCCTATCGAACTTATCTCCAGATATCTTAACCGTGTCTTTGCCCCCTTAGTGGTTTCCCTCCCTTCGCACATCCATGACACCAACCATGCTCTTCGTTTGTTCAACTCTTTCTTTTTTTTCTCCTGACGCCTCTAAACTTCTATTCACTCTTGACATCAAGAGTCTATACATGGTGATCCCTCACCACGAGGGTCTTCGTGCACTCCAACACTACCTGGACCTCCTACCCAACCCCACAACCTTACACATCCACATTTCTTCGTCTAGCCGAACTTGTTCTCTCTCTTAACTGCTTCTCGTTCGCGGGTGATTTTTACCAACATTTCTCAGGAGGGCCACGGGAACGAGAATGGACCCCCAACTATGCGAACCTGTTCGTTGGCTACGTTGAGACCCAAATATTCTCCAGTTTCACTGGTCCCACTTCTGAACTATACGGTCGTTATATTGACGATTGTATCGGTGCGACCTCACTCTCCCGCGAACAACTAGACTCCTTCCTCTGTTTTGTCCAATCTTTCCATCCTGCCCGCCACTTCTCCTGCAATATTTCCGACACTTCCGTCACCTTTCTCAACATTGCGGTCAGCATTCATCACTCCACCCTCAACACCATCCACTACAAACACACAGACTCACACTCATACTTCAACTTCTCCTTCTTCCACCTTAAACATACCAAGCTCTCCATCCCCTATTCTCAATTTCTCCGTCTGCGCAGGCTCTACAGTGACATCTATAACTTTGTGATTCAGTCTCAACTCATGGCTCGCCACTTCATCCTATGTGGATATCCCCTCACCACTATCCACACCTCCTTGCCAGAGCACGTTCCGTGGCCCGTGCATCTGCTCTCTCCACCCGCACCCGCCACGCCGTCACCCGTCCCCATTTCCCCTCGCCTACCACCCCTCCACCCTAACTCTCCAACCCACCCTTCTCCGAGCCTTCCGGCGACTCCAGTTCGACTTCTCCACTTCGCACATCTTCCCCAACCGACCCCCTCCTTCAAATGAGCCCACAACCTACGTGATCTCATAGTCCACAGTTTTTTCCCTAACCCAACCTCCTAACCCGGCTCGTTCCCCTGCTACCGCCCACGCTGCTACACTTGCCCTTACATTTCCAACACCACCATCCTCACCGACACCCATCATGGACCCTATCATATCACTGACTTCTTCACCTGCACTTCTAGCAACGTCATCTACTGCATCTCCTACTCTCGCTGTCCTTCTCTGTACATCGGTCAAACGGGATGCCGCTTGGCTGACCGGTTCGCGGAACACGTCCGAGACATCAGACTCGGCAACGACACTCCGGTTTCGCGCCATTTCTGCTCTACCAGTCATTCTTTACAACACCTGTCTGTGTTCGAATTGTCCTTGCACAGGGGCCATCCGGACTCCCGTCTTCGCCGTGACCAGGAATTAATCTTCTCTCTTCGCTCCTTTACGACACATGGGCTCAACTCTACTCCCCTCTTCATCTAACCCCTCCTCTCTCCTCCCTTCCTCTCACACCTATTTCCTCCCTTCACTCTCACCCACCTCTCCTCTCTTGCTCTGATACTTACTTCCTCTCTTCACTCCAACCCACCTTCTCCTTTTACCCTCTTTCTTCATTCTCACCCCTCCATCGTTACCCCACCCCTACACCACCATCCCTATACATCCCATCTCACCCCACCCCATCCCATACATTCCACTCCCACACACTGCACTCCTTCTCACACCCACCCCACATACTCCTTCCCTACTCCACCCTCATCCCAACCCACACCTCACCCTTTCTTCTCTCCACTCTCGCCTCCCGCCACCCAAACACCACCATACCACACACCACATCAGCACCACCATGCTACACCACACATCACACCACGACGCACACACTAGTACTAACCACTTCCTAGAGTCCACATCATCATCCACACACACATGCACTGCACACACGCACACGTCAAGGTCACCAGTCCCTATCCACATGCACATACACGCTCTCACAAACACACGCACGCGCACCAACGTTTTGGGATCACCACTACTTTTTTCATCTCCCCTTCTTTCTAGCTCTCTGACCACCTCTGTCCGGCATTCGCCATGATTGATCGCTAACAACAAAACCTTTTTTTTTCTCTCTCTACTTATATCTGTGTCCCTGTCTGTAGAACAGCGTAGAATCGAAACGTAAAATTCTCGAGCGTTAAACTAATACATCTGTTTGTTGTTTACACACCCATCTGCGTCTTTTGTTTTGTTTTTTTTTTTGTAAATTCCAACTATATATATATATATATATATATATATATATATATATATATATATATATATATATTTATATATATATATATACATATATATATATATACATGTATATGATGGACTCCTCCGTCGAAGATGACGTAAGCCTGTTCAGTTTTTGCCGAACGACCTGCACAAATGATTTGTTTATTGTGATCACATGTATGTGCCGTACATCATCACAAGGGATAGGTGTATTGTGTACCACTTGTCAGGTGTCGAAGCGATCGTGGATCAACGAGAAATGAAGTGTTTTGCTCAATATCAAAATGCACTATTGGGTTTATGAATTGAAACCACAATCTCGCAGTTGTAAGTGTAGCACCCTAGTCACTAGACCATATGTCACGTATATTCAAACACAAACGTTACCCATATAAGAAACCTAAATGAAATATTATTTGGTATAAACAAGAATTTGAACCTCTTATACATTAAGATATCTATGATAGTATTCAGTATTAATGATCGTATGGCTACTTTATCATCGGATGAGGTTTATGTCCAGTACTTCAATTCGTAATAGATATAATCCAATACACAAATCGCATTAACGTCTTCGAACATAAACCTGATCAAGACATATTCTATGATTTAACCTTCGTTCAGCGTAAATATCCGTTGCCGTACAAGCTGGAGACTTTTCAATTACCGATATATAATAAATATAATAGGCTATTTAATATAAATACAATTAACAACAGCTATTCCTGTTGTAAGATATTCGTAACACTTGTTGTAATACCGAAAATCTATCCACCGCACTGCCACAAATAATATTTTCTCTAATTGCTAAAGTTTTCTATAACATCACTACTCTTGGCAATTTCCTTTTTAAACAGAATGTCAACATATCCGTATCTTTAGAAAACATGGAGTCAATTATCTAAATAAATTTGGTATTGCAAATAATTGGTGTTCGTTGCTATTAAAATTTGATTGTTGATTCTGAATTATCCTAATGCTTAGATACAACATAATTTTGTTCAAATTTGCTTTGTCATCAAGTTTTAAATGAGATGGCAATCTTATATCAAAATAAAGGTATGGATGGGCGATCGGTGATACTTTTTGTTTATTCATTTATTGCATCATCATCATCATCATCACAATACCAAACATTCTGATAATTATTATTATTACTGTCACCAGTCTTCTCAAGACACGCTTACAGGTAGAGTTTTCAACCAATCAACGACAGCCATTAGGCACACTTTATTCTTGTCTGCTTTCAAATGTTGTAAAGTAGCTGATCGTATTCTTAAAAAAAATCATTTTCCTGGAGAAATCCGAGACAAATCAGAGAGTACTGTAAATCACTTTATACAAAATCCTTTTCAGAACAAAACTTTTGTCATGCCTTAATCAAGATATCTGCCTGTCGGACGCACGCACGCCCTAATTCGTGTTAGAACTTTCTCCAACCAGCTTTGAACAATTATCGTGCAAAGATGCTATTTCCACCCAATGGCTAAAAATTTAGTAACCGGCCTCAGAACTACAAGACCATAAGTCTTCATTATACGGTGAAAAGTTTTTGCTTCCTTGCTGGACTTCTGAAGTTTTAGCTAAATCACTCGCGATTTGTTTGTTCACAAAAACTTGTACGTCACTGACGAATTGACAGCTCTTTACGTTCTTTCTCTATGACGTCTGCTGTAAAGCTAACTGGATTAGTCATCACAACTGACAGTTATGTCGTCCTCGCTTTATGTTGCATGATACTTGTACCTGCAAAAAAAAAATGCAACACAGTAACTGTCAAGGAAATATATTTTTTAACAGTTACATTTCTTTCCACATAGTATAGATGATTACAATTTTCGCTTTGTTCAATATTTGGGAAACCCAAATGGTGCTATCGCCTGTTCACTTTCTTTACTTATACTAAGCTACATGTGTACACTTCTGTATAATATAACTGCAATTAAATGTCGGAATATTCTAATTTGTGCCGCCAATAACTAGTTTAGAGACTTTTGTGGTTGTGCTAGCAACCCTCTCCCCTTACTGTTTTACAAAGTAAACAACACTAATAACTACGCAGAGGCAGCCATGGTTAAAAAAAATAAAAACAACAAGCATTATTCTTTTCTACTCCAGACAAAAAGCCCGAAATTTTGGGGGAGAGGGCCAATTGGTACTTAATTTGTCGACCTCGAAAGGATGAAAGACAAAGTCGACCTCAGCGGAATTTAAAACCAGAACGTAAACAAGCATTATTAAAATAGAAAAGAAGCATGGTCATTTCTTATCCAAGTGACCTTATCTTATCGCCCAACACATATGCGCTCATAAATTAGTTTGATAGTTGAGCTCTGATTGCCTGTATGCAAATGATTCAAACCTGAGGTCCGGAACTCTCGTGGGAAAAAAAATTCGCCGCCGGGCAAAACGTTTAGCAACATTTCGTCCGTCTTTACGTTTTGATTTGAAATTCCGCCAAGGTCGACTTTGCCATTCATCCTTTCGGGATCAATAAAATAAGTACCAACTGAGTATTGAGATCGTCTCACCACAACCTTCACCCTCTCTCCCTCATGGCATTGATTATACTTCAACAACTCCAATCCCCTGTTGATAGCTTTTGGATCAGGGTTTCCAGAAGTGCTCTACTTCCCTGCTGTTCGTACTGCCAGTCATATGGACCACCCCGCCAGCTGAACTCGATATTAGATATGCTTGGACAATTGAAGATGATTTCCTTATATATACTGCCAATAAATACTATTTCATCTTTTGATATTGACAGTGTTCTTACACACTAACGCACATACATACATACATACATACATACATACATACATACATACATACATACATACATACATACATACATACATACATACATACATACGTGTGTGTGTTTGTGTGTATTTTTGTGTTTTTGTGACTGTGTCTGCATATCAAAAGATACTCTGAACAAAGTAGCAAAGATAAAAGAAAACGTAAGTTTTATGTCTCAAGTAAACGATAAAGACTTCTAAATCACTGCCCGCGTGTGTATGTGTACTTGTATATAAGTATTGATGTTAGTGTGTTTGTGTGTGTGTGTGTGTGTGTGTGTGTGTGTGTGTGGTGTGTGTGTGTGTGTGTGTGTGTGTGCGTGTGTGTAACGGGCAAGCACTATGGAAAGTTCTGAAAAAGATTGGCATACTTGACAAGATGTCGAATGTTATTTCCTTTCATGAGGGAATGAAGACTGCTGCCTTGTCCGGTGGTGAATCTTCGGCTTCCTTCAACGTTACAAACGGCACAAAGAAAGGTTGTGTTACGGACCCTGTTTTGTTTGCACTCTTCTTTTCAGTGATGCTGAGGTATGCTTTTGACGACATACAATGTGGTGTTAACTTCCAGTTTCGAACAAGTGATGGCCTATTCAATCATCAGCGTTTCAAAGCCAGAGCACTCCCACGCACCAGTATCATTCGTGATCTACTTTTTCCAGATACTCCTATACAGGTTGATGAGAAAAACCTAAATTATGTGAAGTCATTTACATATCTTGGTAGTAAAGTGAATTTGAACGCTTCTCTTGATGAAATTGTCAACCATCTTGCAAAGACGACCAACACATTTGGCAAACTCCGTCATCACCTATGGAATGAAAAGGGCCTCAAACTAGATACCAATGTAAAAGTCTATAGATTTGCCATTCTTACTACTCTCTTCTATGGCTCAGAATCGTGGATACCCTATGGATGACACATTAACCAACTAGACACAAAGGCTGTCTGAGGACAATCTGCAGTTATTCATTAAAAGATAGTTTCCAATGCCTACCTGTTTAACAAGTGTAAGATTGGTACAATTGAGATCTTCCTTATGCAGTTACAATTGCGTTGGACTGGCCAGGTCATCAGAATGAGTGACGAAAGAATACCCAAAGTCCTCATGTACAACCAGCTTGATAGTGGGCACAGGTATGTTGGTCGACTATGTTGGCTCAGATATAAAGACAAGTTGAAGAGTAACCTCTTAGCAATGAAGATAGCTCACAACGGCTTTGAGCGAACAAAATGGAGATCGTTGTGTCAAAATGGTATTAGAAACTTTGTTGCAACCACCATTAACAAGCTTCGGGGTGCAAAGCAAAGGAGAAGAGCGGCTGCAAATATACCAACTGCACTGAAGAAGAAGAAGAGAAGAAGAAGAAGAAGAGAAGAAGAAGAAGAAGAAGAAGAAGAAGAAGGAAGAGGAGAAAAAGAAGTAGATACTGTCCGTACAATCAACTTTAATGGTCAAGTGACCTACAAGTGACCTGTTGTGGTTGTAGCAGTAGTAGTAGGAATTGTTCTAAATAAATTCATCGTTAGCGACTGATCTTAATATATCTGTCGTTTTATTCTAGAATAATCCTTTCTACTATAGGCACAAGGCCTGAAATTTGAGGGGGGCTCCAGTCGATTAGATCGACCTCAGTATACAACTGATACTTAATTTATCGACTCCAAAATGATGAAACGCAAAGTCGACCTCAGTAGAATTTGAATTCAGAACGTAGTAGCAGACAAAATACCGCTAAGAATTTTGCCCGACGTGCTAACGTTTCTGCCAGCTCGCCGCCAAACATAATTATTCTAGAATAATACCCACGCAAATATTAAAAACAACAGATGTATTAAGAACAGTCGCTACCGATGAATTTATTTAGAACAATTCCTACTACTACTGCTACAACCACAACAGGTCACTTTTAGATCACTTGACCATTAGATTTCACGGACAGCTTCTACTACTGGGTCATACCAATCCCGTCTTCTACTACTACTACTACTTCTTCGTTTTCTCCATCTACTTTTTCTTGTCCTTCCTCTGCTTCTTCCTTCTTCTTCCCCTCCTTCTTTTTCATCTCTTTCCTCGGCTGTCACTGCTTAAACCATCAAACTTCAGAACGAAATATATTCTCTCTCTGTTTATTTCATCGTGTTCCTTTCTGTTGAAGAGCGAAGGCTCGAAACGTAAAAGACTTTCTCATTTTCACGAGCGTCAAACTAATACACCTGCTTGTTGTTTATACACCTGTCTTCGTCTTTTGTTTTTCTGTAAATTTCAACAATATGTATGTATGTATGTATGTATGTATGTATGTATGTATGTATGTATGTATGTATGTATGTATGTAGCTTGACTACAAGTTTGACTAACTTTGCTTTACTATTGATAATTCATAGAATAATGGTTAAAATATTAACTTCAAACACCAATACATCAAAATATACAAAGTAAAAAAGAAAAAGCATTAAAAAAAGCCGTATGCGGGAAATCATGTGATGTATTTTCATGCTCAGGAAAGACCTACTGAAAAATTGTTTTAAATCAGGAACAAAACCGAAAAAGACATTGTTTAATCATTAAAAATAAATCATAAACTAACAAAACAATATATAACCATAAATAGTGACCGATAAAAGGTTTCGATAATAGAGTAATATAGTAGATAACGTGTATACAATTTCAGCATTACTTACAAATATAGTTGGAAAGAAATTACTATTTAGATAACATTCCCTTATGCAGCAGAGAAAAATATACTCTGTTTTGAAACGTGACGTTGAGGATTGGAGAAAATTCGGAAATATTTCAATATTTCTGTTAAAAACTTCAAAGCAGTTACGGAAAGCTAAAATTAGCAAAATAAACAATTGAAACAATGGAGGCATTTGAAGAAATGATAAAAAAAAATTTGATAAATAAATACACCCACATACACAAACACACAAATACATTATATGCAAATATATACACACACATTATACAATCGTGTGTGAATGTTCATATCACACACACATATACGTATATATATCTATATCTATGTGTATATATATATATATGCAATATATGCATATATGTATATGTATATGTATATATATATATATTATATATATATATATATATATATATATATATATATATATATATATATATATATATATAAATAACAGAATGAGATACTGTATATGTATGTATATGTGTATATATATACACGTAATTTATACGTTTGTGTCTGTTTATATATATATATATATGTGTGTGTGTGTGTGTGCGTGTATGTGTGTGTTTGTGTGCGTGTGTGTGTGAGTGAGTGAGTGTGTGTGTGTATTTATTTATATAGTAAACAATATCTCGCATCTCCACTTACAACAACCTTCCCTATTTTCATTATTTTCTTTCTTTTTTATACATACGTTTAGATAACTTACGAAACGCATGTATAAATTATATGTATGTATGTGTATATATGTATGTGTGTATATAATTACACACACATACATATATATATTCACACGAACACATGTATACTTAATGCATGTGTTTCGTAAGCTACAAATATATATATATATATATATATATATATATATATGTATGTATGTATATAAATATATGTATATATGTATATACATATATGCATATATATATGTGTGTGTGTGTGTATAAATATATGTGTGTGTGTGTGTGTATAAATATATATGTATGTATATATATATTATATATATTTATATATATATTTATATATATATATAATATATATGTATATATATTTATATATATATATATATATAGTTAGATAGGTAGATAGATAGACAGACAGACAGATAGATAGATAGATAGATAGATAGATAGATATACACATATACACATGTGTAAGTATTTATATACATACGTATACATACTCATAAATATATACATACAAATATACATATATAGATATGTATATATATATATATATATATATATATATATATATATATATATATATATATATATATATATATATATATATATATATTATAAGTTCAAAAGAACTTCATGAAACCATTAAGACGGGAGTGGTTGTTGTACGTGGAGGTCTGAGGTATTTTTTTTCAAATGTATTTTTGATGTAAATTATATTGGAGTGTTTATGATCTGTTGAAGTCACTTGGCCATCTTTTAGCGTTTGCGTGCGTGGATCTCATTAAAACGTGTCTCTGTCCGCTCTGTTGAGAATTTAAGCATTCAATTTTTAGCGAAAGGAAATTTTAAACTATAAAAATGGAATATTGATAACGTAAAATTTAAATTCAAAATATAACTAATTTAAAATACGAAATTTAAGGGGTTAAAAGTTAAATCGAAAAAGTTTAATGAGCGGGAAAAATTTTAATGTAATTATTGAGCGAAATTGTTATGGATTACTTGGGAATCTAAAGATTTGAAACAGTGGATTGTGTTATATCTGTTGTATAGTGTTCAAGTTTATGCATTTATTTGTTTAAAATATCGACGTTGAGCAAAAGGAGTAGATTTAGCATACAGAAAATAAAGAACAAATATAAAAATAAAATGAAAAATTACTGGGAAAGATATAAAAAGGTCTTATCTGTTGGGAAGGATATTGTTGCATAATGTTTAAAAGTTTTATACATATTTATGGCTACTTGTGGATACTTTCTCCGAATACATATTTAGTAGTGCCTTTATTGTGATTATGAAGTCGTGTGGCTTTGTGGTTAGGAGGTGTTCGACTCGCGATTTTACAATCGCGAATTCGATACCCAGCGGTGTTATCGTGTCCCTCAGCAAGATATTTTATTTCACGTTGCTCCAGTCCACTCAGCTAGCAAAAATGATTAGTATCCATAATTCAAAAATGGCCTGCTTTGTCACATGCTGTATCACACTGAATCACTCTAAGAACTACTTTAAGTTTACGCGTGTCTTTAGAGTACTCAGTCACTTGCACGTTAATTTCACGAGCAGGTTGTTCCGTTGATCGGTTCAACCGGAACGCTCATCCTCAAAAGCGACGGAATGCCAGTATTATTCATTGTTATTATTCTTTTATTTTTCTATTTATTTGAGTCAGTCATTTTGACAGTGGCCATGCTGGGGCGCCACCTTTAGTCGAGCAAATCTACCCCAGAACTTATTCTTTGTAAGCCTGGTACTTATTCTATCAGTCTCTTTTGCCGAACCGCTAAGTTACGGGGACGTAAATACACCAGGGATGTTATCAAGTGATGTTGAGGCTGGGGACACAGACACACAAACTTATACACACACACACACACACACACACACACACACATACACACACACATATATATATATATCCTTAAATCCTTAAAAATGTTTTAGCCCGAAGGAGCGACGGGCTTCTTTCAGTTTCCATCAACTAAATCCACTCACAAGGCTTTGGTCGGCTCGAAGCTATAACAGAAGACACTTGCCCAAATTGCTACGCAGTGGGACTGAACCCGGAAGCATGTGATTAGTAAGCAAGCTACTTACCACACAGTCACTCCTCTTTCACTTTCTTGTTTTATCTTTAACTTCCTCAAAAAAAAATAGAAAAGCAAAATGAAACGTTCATTATCTCGAAGAATACGCAACATATCCGAAACAATCCTTAAATTCTCAAGTAATCTAAAACCCAAGTAATCACTCGCCAGCCTATTCGATCTTGCACTTCCCACCTGATGTGTGATATCTTGTGGATATGATGTGTAGGTGCGTGACGACGCGTGGCTTAGTGGTTAGGGCATTCAGCACACGATTGTAAGGTTGTGAGTTCAATTACCAGCGACGCGTTGTGTCCTTGAGCAAGACACTTTATTTCACGTTGCTCCAGTCCACTCAGCTGGCAAAAATGAGTTGTACCTTTATTTCAAAGGGCCGGCCTTGTCACACTCTGTATCACGCTGAAACAGGAACCATGTGGTTCGTAATCAAGCTACTTACCACACAGCCACTCCTACGCCATATACATATATATTATATATATATATATATATATATATATATATTATATATATATATATATATATAATATATATATATATATATATATATATATACATATATATATATACATATATATATATATATATATATATATATATATATATTATATATATATATAGGTTATAAAATGAGATATATATATATATATATACGACGAACTTCTTTCAGTTTCCGTCTATCAAATCCACTTACAAAGCTTTGAAACTAGCAAGAATCTACAGAATGTCATAAACTCGTTATATTAGTACGGATGTACGAAAGAGAGATGTGACTCCACGCAAGACTTTGATACAGCATCCTATTATATAATATCAGTTCGTCAAATATCGTGAGATTGATAACGCATGAAAGCTTACGCGTTACTGATATTACATCAGACCGTGATATAACGTAAATTCATGGTATATTATAGGGTTGAAAAATTCCGAATCTATTATATAATTGTAACTAGGATATAAACTATAACTGCGATATAATGCGTAAATACTTTAGGAAAAAGGAGATGGAGGGTGAAAGAGAGAAAATTTGTGTGTGAGTGAGCAAGAATGGGAAAGAGCAAGAGAAACTGCGAGTGGAAGAATTGTAAATATTAAAAAACAAGAAGACAAAAGGAAAAGAAAGGGACGATTCAGAATCTTTCTCTGAAATTGGTTGAAAAAAACATTGCAAATCTCTTAGCAAGTTATTAAACATAGCGACCCCATACGCCATGACATGACATAGCTACAAAAATTTCGGTTTGTACACGAAAAAAAATAAGATAAAATAGCGGCAAACTGTTCTACCGCATCGATTCCCTTCAATCCAGCAGGTTATTTGTTCCCGGCAGAAGGAAAAGAAAACCAACCTGGAATTTTTAATTAACTCTGCAGATGTTATGGGCAGAAATATATAAAAAAACACACAAAAACAGGTATTCAGTTCATTTCTCTGAAGTTAGAAGCAATTTATTGCTAAATATTGATTGTTGTTTGCAATTAATGCAGTTTTTCTAACATGAGAAAGTTTCCTTTCCTTCTAACTCAATTTCTGTTTTTTTTTTTCTCCATGACTTTGTTCTCCTTTTTTACATTATCATTGTTATTATTTTTATCATCGTTATTTACAGTATTACAGGTTTGCATGCATCCGCTCCATCACCGAATGAAATGCGCATCTATGTACATCATGTGTAAACGGGTTAGCACATATATTGTGTGCGTCTTTTCATGTGTGTTCTGTTTGTGTGTGTATATATATATATATGGAAATAATAATAGATTTATGCTTAATGTGTGCAATGTACCTAAAACTGTTCTTACTCGTACGTTAAGCTGATGATAAAGATGGTGGTGGGGGTGGTAGGGTGGTAGTTCGTATCTTACCAATTTATACATTTCTATATTTTTTATTAGACTATGTGAATCAAAGATTACTCAGAATATTCGTACTTTCATTCCCTACACACTCTCCATACATATTCTTTATATGAGAGGAAATTCTTCGACAGTTTTTCTGTTCTTCCAGGAAACTCTTCTTGTATTCAGAAATCGAAACACCCATAAAAAGACATTTTAAAACTTTTGTGACCTTTAATATTTATTTCTAACAGATTTGCTTTCTCATTTCTGTTTGTTCACATGTATGACAATATATCATTTTTATGATATATCGTTTTTATAATAAATACATAATTTTATATTAAAATATATAATTTTTATATAATATATAATTATATTTATATGTATTTCATATTTATTTATTATTCCATTCCATGACCTGCGAAATGAATGGAATGCCTGGTATGTGTCTTGTAACTACCCCTCCTAAAATGGGGAATAGGCTTGGATATGTAGGATAATATAGTGTTTTTGATTTATAATATATATTTGTTTATATAATATGTATTTTTAATATTTGTATTATATAATTTTTATATAATATATATTTTTCTACCATTTATAATATATATTTTTCTATGCTTCTGTTAATCTTCAAACACTTAATGGTATGTGTCTTTATCATTGATATTTTCAGTTTTCTGTGTCATTTCTTTACAATATTAACATTGTCCCAACCAACTCTGTTGCATCAGTTCATTTATCTGATTTTCGTTGACTGAGCATTCTGAAACAAGATAATTTTTGTTTCTTTGTGACTGCTATTTAATTAATTTATAATAATTGCAGGTCATGTTTTATCTGATATTTTCTGTGATCTGTTAACATTTTGAGTGTTTTTCCCTTCTATGTTCAAAACATAGATACTTAGAGACGCCCGTTGTAAAGGTCAGCTGCAGAGGAGGAACCAAAATCAAGAAGAAAGCTTTTCGTGGAGTAATTTCTGGCCAGACACTGACCGTTTCTTATCAGAACTGTTACCAACTCTTCAGCCCTTAAACTGAAAAACGACCGGAAGATTATTGCTGTTGTATGTTTAAGATGCAGGAATGGTTGTATAGTTAACAAATTCGCTTCACAACTACATGGTTTCTAGTTCTACCCCACTGCACTGCACCTTAGGCAAGTTTCTTCTACCAAAGCTAAAGTCCACCAAACCCTTGTGAGCGAAAGTTGTTTGGAGTGATACGCATATTTTGTCCACTTTCGATGTCTTTAGTGACGTCCACCCTGCTGACAGCAGGTTTCCGGTCTAAGGGTAATTTCACTCCTACTCAATTCCTTCTGTAAGTCTTGGTGACCCTGAAATTGGTCGTGTATTGGCGCTAGCCATCCTTTTCTGATTCAACTGTAGATGTACAGATTTTCCACACTCCCTAGTTTTAAATGTTGCTCTGTTTTTGTTTTTTTTGTTGTTTTGTTTTTTGTTTCTTTGGGTTTATATTTTACTGTAAAAAATATTGTCCTTTAGACACCTCTTCACCCTCCCAGTCATTATGTCGTTCTGAAATCGTTATTGCACAAAACAAGGTTGTTTCCTGGCTGAACAAGTAGAATACAAGGCAAAATGCCATCTCATCTAGTTACCTTTATTTCTAAGCCATGATTTCAAATACCGACGTGGTTTGATTTGCTTTTCTTCCTTTCAGGTTCGATGAAGATAAGAGCTGCTGAAGTCCTGGGCTTAATGAAATTTATTGTTTCCTTCTTGATCTGTGACTTTGCATAAGTATTAGAAATTATTAGAAAATTATCCTTATAATCTTCTCATTAAAAAAAAGTGAATAGTTACTTGTTTCTCACATTTTCTGACGATTTGAATTGTTCTACTGTTATTTTTAAGCAACGTTGTAAATCTACAGGAGTTTCAGCAGTTTTTGAATTATAGCAGTTGTCTTTAAAAGCTTCCTGATGTATACGAAAGTATAAATTTGTGCAAAAATGCATGTAATTTTTTTTTCCATTTTGAACTGGAAATTAACAATTAAACATTACATTGATGTGCCAAAATTACATTGATGGAAACAAGAGTAATTTGGTGAGTGATTTCCACAACTATTCCTGAAGGCAGAAACAACGAAAAGAAACGAATTTTACATTAGTTAAGCTGACACTCGAAAAACCGAAAAGGTACGAGTTTTTCTTTCTTTAAAAGTGCATCGAGTAAAGTCACTGTACATTTATCAAATCAGTCACAACTTGTTCCTGCAGGCAATATTAATATCGCAAATGGAATAATATATTAAATAAAATAAACATGTTATAAAAGAAAAAGGTTAGGGAAATAAAGTTACAATAGGAATGGCTTAAATATTTGATGTATCGTATGGTGCTTCAAGGAGGTAACCATGTTATCCGTTTTCTGTTAAAATTTATTCCTTTATTAAGCTTCTTCCAAAATGCTTTTTTATACATTTGTTTTATAACCATTACTCTATTAACATCCCAAGAATACATTCTTCCTTAAGTCCAGCCGAAATCTTTCTGTTTAATCTATTTTAGAACACTATTTTTATCACTTCTTTGTACCAACCAACTTGATATTTATGATAATTAATTAAAGATTAAAGAAGCGTAAAACAAAGGAAATAATTAATCACGGATTGATTAAAAAATGCAGAAACCTGATTAAAACATTTGTTTTACATTATCACCTGAGAGATTTTACAGTTTGTGTAGTCTGTTTTCTAATATTGTATTATTCCTGTTTAAAATGTTTGGTTCCTTTTGTAGTTATTTAGAATTTCCATCACTAGGAGGGGCTGCTGTTAATTTGTTACTGCTAGTTCTGTTTCTGTTTTTATGCTTGAAGTTTAAGCGAGTGTTCTGGGTTAGGCAAAAGTACATTCTTGTTTCCCTAAAGGTGAAAGAAACCACTCTTATTTATGTGGCTGGTGTATAAAGGTAAAACATACACCTCACATTTTCTCATTTCTTTTCCCGTAGCTCATTCCATGATCTCTGTCGCTTTCTCTCCTTGTAGATAAAATTGACTGTGGCCATATCTGGAAAGAGATAAGGTTCCACCAAGACTCTAATGCCCAAGATACACCGTACATTAAGAAAGCATCCCCACGAGCCAATAAAGTAGATAATACAGAAACTACGATTTGAAAGTGCTTTTAGTTTTTGCAACGGTGAAACAGTGAATATCTGGAATGTATGTATGCATGCTTGTATGTATGTATGTATGTATGTATGTATGTATGTATGTATGTATGTATGTATGTATGTATGTATGTATGTATGTATGTATTTATGTATGTATGTATGTATGTATGTATGTATGTATGTATATGTATGTATCTACAGGTTTGATAACTAGTTTGAAAAGCGCTGACGCACGAAACTCTTGTCCCTTGAGTCCCTCTGCTACTTCTGCTAAATATTAATAATATATATATATATGGCGAGAGAGGGAGAGAGATAGGGGAAGGGTGAGAGGGAGGAATGTATATATATGTATGTATGCATGTATATATATATTTATATATATATATATATATATATATATATATATATATATATATATATATATATATATATATATATATGTATATATATATATATATATATATATATATGTGTGTGTGTGTGTGTATATATGTATATAAATATATATATATGTATATTTACAAATTGAGATAGGGGTTGTAAATGCAACCCTCCATGGGATAACATATATCCAATTTACCGCTAGTTAAGTACCCATCAAAGTTAATACATAAATGTTAATAATTGCGATGCAGTTAATTCACTTACTGTATTATATGGGCAAAGGTAAAATGTTTTACCACAAATTCATAATACAAAATAAGAAAATGGAGAATTACATCTAAATCAAATATCGATTACCAGATGATACTCAATCACATACTTTATTAAGCCACCACATAAGAAACTGTAAGGACAAACATAATAAAGTAGAACAAAATAGTGTACATAAAGGAGTGTACATAAAGGAGTAATATTATACAGTAAGTACAATATGTATAAGATAATGTAAAAATAAGTAAATATAAGTATAGATATAGACTACATCTTACAGCTGTTTCGGCCATCCTTTATGTACACTATTTTGTTCTACTTTATTATGTTTGTCCTTACAGTTTCTTATATGGTGGTTTAATAAAGTATGTGATTGAGTATTATCTGGTAATCGATATTTGATTTAGATGTAATTCTCCATTTTCTTATTTTGTATATATGTATATATATATGTATATATATATATATATATATATATATATATATATATATATATATATATATATATATATATATATATATGTATATACGTAGATATATATGTTTGTGTATGTATATATATATTTTCCTCTGTCTTCCCTTCTCTGGATCTTTCCTTCTATGTTTCCGACGAAGAGCTCCGCTCGAAACGTTAAACCCTCCTTCTTTCCTTCTTTCCACGTCCTCGCGTTGTTGTGTTTTTTGTGCTTTCTTGTTTGGATTAACTATATATATATATATATATATATATATATATATATATATATATATATATATATATATATATATATATATATATATATGTATATGTATGTATGTATGTATGTATGTATGTATTATGTATGTATGTATGTATGTAGCAGTTAAATAGCGAAAATCAAAACACGTTCAGTTCGATGCATAGTAAAGACAGAGTTTATATGTATATTAATAAAATATATATATACCATGTTCCATACACTTTCTGTCGACCGAATTTCACTCCCAAAGCGTTGGTCGTCTTAAGTCTTTTGCAAAGAATAATTTCTCAATGTGGCGCGTAGCGTGATCGAACCCAGGATTATGAAGTCCTGAAGAGCACTCCTTAACCACATTATTGCGACTGTTGTAGGATCAATTTCATGGAAAATTTGTTGTTTTTATATGAAATTTACCATGTTTTATCCATTTAAATTAATCAAGCAATATTGTTGCAAATATTAACATATTTTGTCTGGTGAATTTCACGAATATCGCTAAAGGCAGACAAGAATAAAATAACTATAAATCTTCTATTAGATTACGTCCATATTCAATAGAGCGGTGAAAGGAAGTGTTTTCTTTCTTGAAAGGTGCATTTCGTACATTTAACCAAATCAGCAATGACTATTTCCTTTGGGGAATTTTAATATTGGAAGTGAAATGCTGAATGAGATGCATTGCATAAAACACGAGAAATAGTTGAGAGAGAAATAGAGCTCGTGAAGAATTATGTAAATATTGTATTTCACTGAGTGATGCCGGAAGGTGGTAATTTCTTCCAATTACCAGCTTTTCCAATAATGTCGCTCTTATATACACATTCTGGCTTCGTTACCAGGAACTTCCCTCTTTATTCAGTTTGATTGTTGACTTTTCTGTAGTGAATCAGTAAGTTTGTAAACAAGAAACGAAACTAAATTAATTTTTTTTCTTCATTTGAAAACTCCTGTCGATGAGCTAATGAGAGCCTTTAACCCCTTCAGAATTGTATAATATAGTTAACAACTAACAGCCAAAGTAATTCATGTATGAATATAAAACATTGTGTGTTCTTATTCACCACCAAAATATTTCTTATAGTTTATGGCGCTCAGTAGGCCTTAATGAAATGATATAACTATTTTCTCAGAAACATTTCAAAAGTGGCATAAATTCGTTTACCATGAAGAAGGGGAAAATCTAAAACTTCAGGCATCGACTCTTCGTAGGAGAGTATTGCTTTATTTTTATGATACCAAATATATACAATGGGAGTAATGAGAGAGAGAGAGAGAGAGAGAGAGAGAGAGAGAGAGAGAATAGCAAGGAATAAATGGTAGGGTAGAAGGGAATTTCATTCAATGCGAGTTGCGTGTTGGCAGAGGATCAGCGAACAAAGGGAGAGATAACCAACAGGAATTGTAGCATATTGGAAAATGAGGAAGGTAAGTGCTAAAGATCAGGAAGAGAACTAAACTATGGTCAGCAGGAACAAATTTAAAAGCGAAGAAGAGAGTTAAGGATAGAAAAAGTAAAGCTAATATATAATATAATAGGAGTTTGCCAAATTCAAGCATATTAAAAAGAGTGTGGTTGAGTTTTGAGAATGTGAAACATTCATCAATGTCTTAGGGCAAGAATGTCCCTAGTGCTGGTGAGAGTAACGCGGAGAAGGATGTAATGTGACACCGGAAAATAAAAAGGAAACAAAGAAGTGACTTGGTGAATCTAAATGTCCGACTATGGGTTTGGAGAGTGTGTGTTGTTACGAACATCAATCTAGTAATCTCAATGCCATCAACTAGATACCAGCCATCAACTAGATGACAACCAGAGATTTGCGAGTTTTCATAGGATATAGTAAATAAAGTTGGTAGAGATTCAGTCGAAGTGGTTGGTAATTTGAACTTGGTCTTGGTGGGACGGTTTTACAAGACGGCATACTAAGCGATACAAGGGTAAATAAAGTATAGAGAACGTAAGAATTTAAAGGTGCCGACATCAGGTCACACAAGTGTTTTTTTTTCTTTTTAGATTGAATGAGAGGGGATACAGGAAATATAGAATAAGTTTGAGGGTTAGAGGAGAAGGTAAGATTACTGGTAAGTCGATGAGATCGTCTTACCAGTAATCAACTGGTGCTTATTTTATCGACAACGAAAGGATGAAAGTCAAATTCGACCTCGGCGAAATTTGAACTCAGGAAGTAAAGACGGACGAAATGCCGCTAAGGAGTTTGCCCGGAGTGCTAACGAATCTGCCAGCTCGATATCTTGTTCACTGCCTATATTACCTTTAGAAACCCATTTCGATTCCTGCAATTAACACATGAGGCTTATCCTTCTCTTTCATCCCTTAACCCACTGCTCTTATCGTTCAGTGGAATTATCCCGTTCATGACATTTATTCTTCTCTGTCAGTCCTAAACCTACTGTTTTTATTTGTTTGTTGTCATTAAACATATTTTCCCTTATCAGTTTTTGATAGTTTGAACATCAGATAGAATATTGCTTTATGTTATAGCTGTCAACATCATATCAAATATTATAAATAACCTCTCTTGTATGACTCCATAGATCAGTTGGTTACAGCTCCAGTCTAGTAAACTGGAGATCGAAGGTTCGAATCATTAGATGTTCGAATCAATAGATTTTTTCCCCGCCTAAAATAAGTGACATTGATACAAATTTTTTCATGAGAGTATGACCTAAAATTTGGTAGAAGGTACATAAGGATATTTCAGAAATTTGAAAGGCAAGCGTCAAAACTGACCTTGATGGGACATGAAACTTTTCTGCAGATATTAACCGTTATTCTTATTCTGTCTCTATATTTGAAGCAATCTTTACCTTTCGTATTTTCGGATTCGATCAAATATATTATCTGATTATTGTTAATGCAGTAAGTCCCTATTCTGAAATACTACTACGAGTGGTCAATCGATCTGTTAGAATTAACAGCCAAATCTCTGTCACATCTTAAATTATAGTGTTAAAGAAGAACATGTAATTCGACAAAATGTATTCCTATATGTATTGTGTAAGTCAGTCGCAGAAGAACTGCAGCCCGCAGGTCTTTCTGAATAGCGCGCCTAACGAAAAAATATCATAAATAATTTTAATAGTCCAGCTCGCCTAGTGACGAGCTAAATCTCTTGTGGCCCGCTTCTCGAACAAGATTGCCCCCATGTCTGGTTTAAATGGATGATGGAACGTTATTTTATAGGAATGTCTTTGATCACATGTTTGCTTGGGTTTGTTTTCCAAAAAGGAAACTATTTCTTGCCTCCCATATCTACAGGGATGAAGGTTCGTGGTCTTGTGGTTGTGAGTTGTTAGGCTCGTGATCATTATAACGAAGATTAGATCCTCGGGATTGGTGGCGTCCTCGTTACTCGATGACGCGTAACTTTGTGGTTAGGAGTATTGGGTTCACGATTGTTAGGAAGGTTTCTAACTTTTGATTTTCAGCATACTAAAGTGACCTTTCAAACAACTGAGCTACGAAGCCACCACGAGAACGAATTATAAAAATTATAATGAATAATGGCGTGCAAACTGTAGTTAGCAATTATTATGGTGTCCGTTGCTGTTATAGTGATATCTTATTACATTTGCTCAAGTATTTTCATTGATATCAGTTTAGCAAACACTCACACTGCAACATCTGTTTACTATAGTGCACGGCTACTTTAAATAGAATTTCTTTATAGGACCGAATCTTTTGTAGTATTTTTAATAACATCGTTGGAGTTAAATAAACTAATGTTTATTCTTGAAAATCTACCCAATGAAAAGCTCGATTTGAGACTATTTAAATCCAAGCCTCAGCTTAGCTGCGAAAACACAGCAAGAGATGATATAAGTTTTCCATCCTGAACAAATATTGAAACGTTTGGTTTGTTTGGGTTTTGTTTTTTTTTTTTTTGTAGTTGTTATTTCACTAGTATAAAAATTATTTCGTTTTTGTATTTGGTTTGCAAAATTCTCGATGTGAAATCTTGTGTTGAAGCAGATTTCGTTCTATCGCAGGAGGGTCATTATGCAATTATAAACACACGCACTGATACAATTTCTCTTTATTATTAGTCAATTGATTAGTTATTCAAACAACTAACTAATCGATTGTTTGATTAATCACTTGGTTAATCAACCAATTGTTTGCCAAAATCCTTTCGTCGCAATTCGCGACCTCATCTAATCTGAGATAGATCTAAAAGCTGAACTAGAGTAGAAAAGGTATGTCATTAATGAGATCGCGAATGGCAACGAAAGGACTTTTACAAACAACTGATTGACTGATTAATTGACTGAATAAGCAAGCAATCGATTAGTTACTTGGTTAAATCTTTATATATGAAAGAGAGGTTGTGTGCTGTCTGTCTCCTACGATTTAGATTCCTAACTACTCCCACATTTTGCGGTGCAGTTTAACCAAAACCGGGTATCTTATAGTCGTGATTCATATCGAGCCCTTCTGGGTATTAGCGCGCGTCTACGATGAGTCTACGATTAAAAAAAAATTTACCATCAATTTTTCCCATTTTTAATGCATTTTTGGCATATATAAGGGAAGTAACTCTCTAAAAATGTATTATTAAATCTCAGAACGTAAAAAGCTACAGTAACACCCCCCCCCATTTGTGGTTAGCCATATTGAGATGGCTATTATACTTTACATCTCTAAAAATGCTTATATAGTTATTTCCCTTACAAACCCGAGCAACGCCGGGCGATACTGCTAGTAACTAATAAATTGACGGATGATAAAGTGAAACTAAACCGGCGCGTGTGCTTATTACCTGCGTTATGACCCTTGAGAGTTGCAACAAAATAAAAATTATTCTTGTTAAAAAGGAATCGAAGAATTTAAACTCAATATAATGAATTCAAGAAACCGACATTAATAGTCAATTACCACCATTTTAATTAACCGTTTGGGAATCAGCAGTGTGTCTCTATTATACATCAATAATTTATTTTGAATGTATTTATTCGAAAGAATAGAAGAAAAAAAGAAAATGATGGATTCAAAGAAATCAATCACGTGCAAATAGTTAAATATTTGTATTATGGTATATAATTTCACAACGATTGATGGTAAACAATTTTCTAGGTGTTCGTTTGTTAAAACATGTCTTGATTTAAATTTCATTATATTCATGTAATAGAATTTAGTGGAAGGTAAACATGTCTTCAAAAATAAATTATAGCTTTTATGTTTTTTTAAATATTTGAATATTTCTTAACTGAAACTAATTTCAGAAAGTTGGAATCTAGGTGTCTTCGTTTTAATTCCATATCGCTTTGTAGCATTAATTAACTTACCTACATCTATAGAATTTAAGTTGATCATAGCTGCTGCTGTCTTCGCAGTAATTCCTCCTACATCAGTTTCGCTGAACGAATACGCAAAAGCAAAATTACCTCTGTTAGTTCTGGTTGAAATCTTGGAAGTGAAACATCGAATTCTGTTTTTAGAATTCCTAAAACTTCGATGTAAATGCCAAACTTTGATGATGATGATGATAATTGTTTCTGTTGTATATTGGGTGGGGCCTTATACCAGTAATAAACACATGCACTATTACCTAGTAGAATCGTTAGCACGCCGGGAAAAATTCTCAGCGGCATTTCTTAAGTTCTGAATTCAATTTCCGCCGGGATCGACTTTGCCTTTTAACCTTTCGAAGTCGATAAATTAAGTACCAATGAAACACTGGGGTCGGTGTAATCGACTAGCCCCCTTCCAAAAAATTTCTTTTAGCAGGAAGGATTATTATTATTATTATTATTATTATTATTATTATTATTATTATATTATTATTATCATTATTATCATTATTATTATTATTATTATTATTATTATTATTATTATTATTATTATATTATTATTATATTCTTTTTATCACAGGTTTTGTTGGAGCTCCCGGAGTCTTGCATGCGTAGCGGGCTTGCTACCTGCATCCAGTACCATTATATTCTTTCTTTTCACCTATCTAATACTTTTCTGATTATTCTGGCCGTGCCAATGAGGCAAACCTTTTGTAACAGTTCTCCTGGGCACTCTGTTCCAATTTCCTTTATATTCCCCTTGATGCCTTCTGATACTGTTCACAAGGACCCAATAATACTTGGCACTGTCTCCTCCTTTTTCATTTACCATAGCCGGGCTATTTCGTACATTAGAGTGTTGTATTTATTTATTTATTTTTTTTTTGTCTTCCTTCTTCACTATATAGTACATGTGGTGCATCTTGTCTAATGCCACTAGGTCCGGTCTGTTATGCTCTAGTACCTGATCTGTTTGGATTGGGAAATCCCAGAGGATTTTGCTAGTCTCCAGTCTCTGCGATCTGTGCTCACACTACGTCTTGCCTCTCTCTAGCCCCCACTTTTCGCACAGTTTCCAGTGAAGCACTTTCGCTACCTGATTGTGTCGCTACAACTTGTACTAGTCTCGGGCAAGTCTAGGGCATTCGGTCGTGATATGGGCAATGGTTTCAGCCACTCTGTTACAGATGCAGCACAGCGAAGACGCTCATTCTTATGGTCGACTCTTCAGTTCGTGGCCAAAGCTTGGTCTTGTGCTGTGAGTATAGTGCTCTCGGACATCCTGGAACGTTCCGCGGATGTGACTTTCCTGGAAGGTTCCGAGGATATCATGGAAAGTTCCGGGAATGGGACTTCCTGGGAAATTCCGAGGGCTTGGGACTTTCTGGAAAGTTCTGACGATGGGACTTCCTGGAAATTGAAAGAAGATATATATGTGAAATGGACGTGTATGTGTGTGTGTGTGTGTGTGTGTGTGTGTGTGTGTGCGTGCTTGCGTGTGTGTATTTGAGAAAGAGGGTGAGAAAGAGAGATAGATGATAGTTTATTTAAGGAAAAGATTAATTTAAAATGCAAATATGTGAATGAATATTAAGTTCAAACCTCTACATGGTAGCTAGACCTGGTAGAAATAGCAGCCAAATCTCCCTCAAAACGCCCTACTATCTTAATCGAACAATTCTGCCTATTATGTAGGTTGAGTGAGAAACTGTAAGTAAAGATTAAGATTATTAATCCCACAAAGAGGTGAAAGAAGAGAGACAGCATAGTGAAAGTTTTGGCAGACTCTCTTGTTGCTAGCGAAATAGTATATGCCGGCTGTGTGAGCAACTGGTTGTTTTCATGGCGTAACAAACAGGGGAATTCCATTAGAAAAGTTTTCATCGATTTTTCTTGGTAACTATCGGGGCTATGAAAAAAATACAAATCGTATTCCTATCTATGCACCCGTCTCCATACGTGTGCCATTTTTAAGCGAATCCACCCAGCCGTTTGGCTGTGAATCACAAAACAAGAAAGAATACAACGATCGCCCATGTCCAATTCATATTATAGATAGAAACATCAAACCTAGTAGCTCCAGAGAACTGGAGTCGCTAACTTGCATAGCATGTGTAACACTTTATTTAATATCAGACATTTCTCTTAGTCTCACCTTGTAGTGGCAACATGTGTAACAAATCTTCGTTAGCAATGTAATTATCAAACACCATCTACTATAATAATACTCTTGTGTATTTCTCCGTTACAACATATGAATGAGGAAGGAAGGGATGATAGATGAATAAGGAAGGAAAGGGGTGATGGTAATTCTACGGTGAAAAAACAAATCAGTGTTTCAACTTCGTGTGAGTATATGTGTGTGTATGTAAAAGGAAGGTATGTGAAAGCACGTGTGTGTGTGTGTGTGTGTGTGTGTGCAATGGTTGTGGGATGGTAAACATTCAACGCTGAAAAGAAAAATCAAACAGTGTTTCAACTCTGTGTGAGTATATGTGTGTATGTGTGTGCGTGTACAAGGGAAGTATGTAAATGTTTGTATGAATCGATGTCACATCTCAAAATACAACCTCTAGATAGCATTGAGAAGTAGTGTATTAATTTCAATTACCATATTCTATTTTTTTGGTCCTTATTTGTATATAAAATACTACCATTAGCCGTCATTTTTGACGGCGCGGGGGCCAGCTAGTTCAAATATAAATACACATTTGTGTTATGTATATCATCTACAAAGTGACAGAATCGTTAGCAAATCAGGCAAAACTGCTTAGTAGTAGTTCATCTGTTTTTATATTCTGAATTCAAATTCTGCAGATGTCGACTTCAGCTTTTCGTAGTCGATAAAATAAGTACCAGCATAGCATTGAGGGTCGATGTGTCCGACTAATCCCCTTCTCCGAAATTACTGGCCTTTTGCTAAAATTTGTTACCAATATTATCTGCTGAATCAGGGCGGCGACCTGGCAAAACCGTTAGCACGCTGGCAAAATGCTTAGCAGCATTTCGTCCGTATTTACGTTCTGAGTTCAAATTCCGCTGATGTACGCTTTGCCTTTCATCATTTCGTGGTCGATAAAATAAATATTAGCTGATTTCTGGGGTCTTAGTAATCGAGTAATCCCCATCCCCTAAATTGCTGGTCTTGTACCAAATTTTGAAACCATTATTATCTGCTGACTCATCTATTTGCAACGAGAAATGTCTATTCGCCGAAATTGCGTTACATAGAATAAATACTTTAGTAATATCATCAGAGGCGGTTGCAATCTTTTTAGTCACGGTTTTACTTCATAACTGTGACTCACTTTTTGCATTTACTGTATCTGTTTTGTTTCTAAAATTTGCAAATATCGAATTACTAGCTTCCAAAAAAGATTCACTCAATGTTCTACTATCTTCAAATTGTTTTTGTTCTGTGATTTTGTTTTTATTTTTTGTTGCTCTTTTACCTTACAATTTTACTTTTATGTTTCGCAATTATACGCGATATCTGAAACACTCTGATAGAAGCAGCAAAAATTGAAGAAATCAACGTTCTAAAAAAATAAATCCGTTGCTTTTGTGTGGCAAATTAAACGCGTGCATTCCTCTTTAATCATTACGAACAAAGATTGTTCTTTCCATTTTTTGTTGAAACAGTATGTCTTTATCCTTTTAAGCCGTTGATTTTCCGAAAAAAAATAAGATTCTAGAACTGAGTATTATATAATACTTGCGTTCTGGATTTCGAACATCTAATAGTAAACCAATTAATTTTGTTTAAAAAACAGGCTGACTAAAACATATTTTTAAAGATAGCTTTAACCATGGTATTAAACTCAATAACTGATCGAATGCACAACTTGTAGTTTATTAGACTGGACACTCCAGTCAACTGATCTATAGAAACACACAGTGAAGAGCTGAAAAATTATGATGATTTAATCAATTGTTACATAAAATATTACACTATTATAAGACTCCAAATAGTAGACAGTAATTATAATAATGTTTATTGTTGCTATGGTGATATCTTGTTATTTTAAGTCGAGTCACTTTAAAAAACTAACAACAACGTCTGATTACTGTAGAGATTAAAGGTAAGATATGTGAGTGACTTTCCTGATTCAATATAAGATATAACGAAAGCGGCAAGCTGGCATAATCGTTAGCACTCCGGACAAAAATGCTTAGCGGTATTTCACCCGTCTCTACCTTCTGAGTTCGAATTCCGCCTATGTCAACTTTGCCTAAAAAAAAGGCGGCGAGCTGGCAGAAACGTTAGCACGCCGGGCGAAATGCGTAGCCGTATTTCGTCTGCCATTACGTTCTGCCGAGGTCGACTTTGCCGTTCATCCTTTCGGGGTCGATTAAATAAGTACTAGTTACGCACTGGGATCGATATAATCGACTTAATCCGTTTGTCTGTCCTTGTTTGTCCCCTCTATGTTTAGCCCCTTGTGGGTAGTAAAGAAATAGAAATAGGCATTTCGTCTGTCTTTACGTTCTGAGTTCAAATTCCACCGAGGTCGATTTTGCCTTTCATCCTTTCAGGGTCGATAAATTAAGTACCAATTGCGCACTGGAGTCGATCTAGTCGACTGGCTCCCTCCCCATAAATTTCGAGCCTTGTACCTTGAGTAGAAAAAAATATGAGATATAACGAAGGCAGTGAGCTGGCAAAATCGTTAATATGCCAGGCGAAAGCTTAGCAACATTTCCTCCGTCCTTACGTTTTGAGTTCAAATTCCTCCGAGGTCGACTTCACCTTTCATTCCTTTCGGCGTCGATAAAAAAAGGTACCAGTTGAGCCTCGAAACTGCTGGCTTTGTGCCAAAATTTGAAACCAATAAGTTACAACGTCTTCTTTATTGCGAGTCTCGAAATGATATACGCATACCATGAACTGGGAAATTACATTAGATAATTACGGCAATCATGATACGGAAAGACCAGCGGCATGGAGAGAATAATTACATCATCAATAAGGACAGTGAGTTTATGGTTGATAGAAAAAGACACGTATCAGGAACTGAACAATTACATCATACAATGTAAGTAGTAGGTTCATTGTTCATGAGGAAGGACCATTGAGATGGACTGGATAACCATATCAAATTCACTCGAATTGCAAATAGATTGATCGGTTTAAGAACATCGTCAATCATAAAAGAACAATTGATTTTGGTAGTTAATCAATAATCATTGTCCCCCGAAGAAGTTTCTAGTGTCTTCATATAGCTGTTGTTAATTTCAAGTTGCTTTTTTTCCTTGTTATTCTTGTTGATGAGGATAATGGTGGTGGTGGTGGTGATACTGCTGCTGGTGGTGGTGCTGCTGCAAGTGATACTGGTGCTGCTGGTACAGGTGATGCTGATGCTGGTGGTGATTGTGGCAGTGGTCGTCGTGGTCGTCGTGGTCGTCGTGGTCGTCGACGTGTTTGTGGTCGTGGTAGTCGTAGTATGGAAGAATGATGATGAAGAGGAGAGAGAGGAGTAGAAGAGGGAAATGAGGAAGAGGAAGAAGAGGAGGAGGATAGCTGAGGCCTATTCCCAGCGAAGTCAGCATTCTCTTTTATACTTTTAGGATCGATAAAACAGATACGAATCAGATACCATTCCTTGTCCGCAAATTGGCGCCTGTTGCCAGCCACGACAAATTATATTTCTAATGATATTCCTCACTTTTTGTACCTAAAACAATAAAACCTTCACAGCTTCATTTACTTTGATTAACCAATTATAAAATACATAAAAGTTGCCACATTTTCACCTCAATTACTCATAATTATTTCATGGTTGCCAATAACAGGGTTATAATTTCTGAAAAGCAAAGTTTAAAATCTGCTGACGGCAACCTACACCCATCTCTAAAATCGTCAAACATTGCCAGATGTGTGACCTCAATGAGGGTAATAGAAATGGTGATACATTATGCTTTTCATATTTTCGTAACGTACGAGATTCCATTTGATGACGAGGTAATGATCATATTGGTACTTAATAAATGAGATATAACATTTCTTATTTTAATAACTAGTACAAATGTCCTCAGATGTTCTATCTAAACCACCTCATCTATTTTTCACATTTTAAACACTATATTGAGATTATTGAAATAGATTTCACTGCTTGATTCTAGCAAGTCCGGCTGTGACGTAGTTGAAAACGTAAGAATTCAATTGTAACTTCTATGAATTTGAATGCGGAACACAAAAAAGAGAGAATGGCATGATTGATTAATATTACTATAAATAATAATTATTTGAACTTGTATGTCTATCAGAAATAATATGACTGTACAAAAGCTGAAAAAGCAAAAGAACCTCAGTATTATTAGGCTCTGGAGAGATTCGAACACTCGACCTCCAGTTTACTAAACTGACGCTCTAACGAACTCAGTTACGGAGCCACAAGCGACGAAGAACATAAATTATTCTTATGATGCTTCAAACTACAATGAAACATGATAATGAATGATAATGTTCGAACTATACAAATTTAGTGACGTTTATCGGTGTTACACTTTTTCCAGTATTCTTACTGATATCAGTTTAATAAACACTCTCGCTGCGACGTTTGTGTTACTCTTGAAATTACAAGACAGATATATGAGAGTAACTCTTGGTTCAATAATAGATGTAATGTCTTCTCTATTATGATTTATCGTCTCAGAGATTACAACGCTATCACGAATAACACTAATATGGACATCAGCTACAACAACGAACTAAGGATGGAATATCTACTGGTCCCGTTATAAACAGCAGCCAAATTTCGCTCGTATACTATCGTGTTACGTAGAAAAGGAAAGAACAGTTTGCATTATGGAATCGTAAATACACTGCATCTTAAATTGGAAGATGTATTTAAGGTTGGAATACTTTTGACTGTAAGTTATGTCATCCGAATGAAGATCGACTTGGTCTATGGCTACCCATGAAAAATCGTCTACCCTTAACCTAATTTTCAAGTAGAACCAGCGTGACTGGCTCTCCGTCGGTTATGACAATGAGGATTCCAGTGGTTCGGATCAACGGAACAGCCTGCTCGGTAAATTAACATGAAAGTGGCTGAGTACTCCACAAATATACATACCTTTAATGTAGTTCTCAGGGAGATTCAGCGTGACCCAGAAAGTGACAAGACTGGCTCTTTGAAATACAAGTACTATTCACTTTTTGCCAGTTGACCGCACTGGAGCAACGTGAAATAAATTGTCTGGCTCAAGGTCCCAACGTACCACCAGGTATCGAACTCAACGACCTTACGATCCTGAGCCGAATACTCTAACCTCTAAGCCACGCGCATTCAAAATCAGCATGACACAGTGTGGGACAAAATTGTATGTTTTCAGTTAATGGTACAATCCACCCAACGAATTTCTATAGAACACTGGTTCCCAAAGTGGGCGGTACCGCCCCTGGGGCCGATGGAAAGATCCAAGGGGCGTTGAAGATCTAAGGGGGAGCGGTTGAAGAAAAATTGGGTGGTAATGGGGTGACCAAAACGAGGCAATGGATGTAAAAATAAAACCAAACAAAATAAATGGTTAATTAGGTTAAATTTTATTTGCTAAATACTGTTGTTTTGAATTTGCTGCAGAAAATGGTCTGTGTCTGTGATGGTGAGAGGTGGGGGCACTAGGAATGTGGCCTTAGAACCAAGGTGGTAGCAGCCTGAAAAAAGTTTGGGAACTACTGCTATAGAGTCTCATTCATAAGGTATTCACAAGATATGGCTAAAGAAAAGGACATTTGCTCAAAAGCTCTGACGCTGTTCTTATACATTAAGCTATAAGAGCTGTGGTTTTATGGCTGATACTAAAGAATGTCTTCTACGAACAAAATAATCACGTCATACATTGAAAATTCTATCCCAGTGAAATTAGGATCCACAGGGATACAATCCTACATTCGACCCCATGTTTATGAGATTGGTCTTCTGGTGTTCGTGTCCTCCTATTCGCTGATCTATGAATGTAACTTCTCTGACGTAATGAAACTTTTCATACGGTATCCATAATGCGGCAAGCTGGCAAAATCGTCAGCACACCGAGAAAAATGCTTAGCGGTATTTCGTCTGCTGCTACGCTCTGCGTTCAAATTCCACCGAGGTCGACTTTGCCTTTCATCCTTTTGGGGTCGATTAAATAAGTACCAGTTACGCACTGGGGTTGATATAATCTACTTAATCCGTTTGTCTGTCCTTGTTTGTCCTCTCAGTGTTTAGCCCCTTGTAAGTAGTAAAGAAATAGGTATTTCGTCCATCTATATGTTCTGAGTTCAAATGCCGCTGAAGTCGACTTTAAATTTCATCTCTTTTCGGGTCTTTAAAATAAGTACCAGTTGATCACTGGGATCGATGTGATCGATTAGTTCCCTCCCCCAAAATTTCGGTCCTTGTATCTCAAGTAGAAATCATTTTTGCAATAACCATAAAACGGCGAGCTGGCAGAATCGTCAGGACTCCGGGGAAAATGCTTAGCGGCGTTTCGTTTGTCTTTATGTTCTGAGTTCATATTTCGCCGAGGTCGAGTGTTCGAATCACTCCCGAGCCTAGTATCACGGTAACGCGTATTTGTTCGCTTTTTTCTTTTCTTTTAAGATCTGTAACTTTGGTACTCGAAATCAGATAATATTTCTGACCTTCTGCTAAAATTTGAAACTATTATTACAGTATTCACAATTATAACGTAAAATAATAATTAGTTATTTCTTTATTGCCCACAAGGGGCTAAACATAGAGGGGGCAAAAAAGTTCAGACAAACGGGTTAAGTCGATTATATCGACCCCAGTGTGTAACTGGTACTTATTTAATCGACCCCGTTAGGATGAAAGGCAAAGTCGACCTCGGCGGAATATGAACTCAGAACGTAACGACAGACGAAATGCCGCTAAGCATTTCGCCCGGCGTGCTAACGTTTCTGCCAGCTCGCCGCCTTTAAAATGATAATTAGCAATAATTTTGAAAGTTCTCAGAGCTTATAGGGGGAAATGCGTGCCATTAATTGGGCAATGACAACAAGTAATGGACTTCTGAAAATCACTTCAAACAATATAAGCAGGGGTTCATGGCTCATAGGGGAAAGACCTCTGAGATAGGCAGGATAACCGTATCAAATTAATCTGATTGACTGTTTTAAGAACATCATAAAAGAGCAATTAATTTTGGTTGTTAATTAATTATCCGATGAGGTTTCTAGTGTTTGTTGTTATTATCGTTTATTTTACAGTTGTTGATGGTAATGATGATGATGAGGAGGAGAAAGAGGATGTTGCCAACTGCAATGCAGCATGATAATGAATAGCGATGCTCAAACTGCAACAATTTTAGTGATTATTTTTCGCTCTTACATTTACTCAAAAGTCACCTCAAATGGCGATTGATTAATATTACTAGAAATATTCTTTTCTACTCTTGATACAAGGCCCGAATTTTGGGGGGAGGTGGAGCCAGTCGATTAGATCGACCCCAGTACGCAACTGGTTCTTAATTTATCGATCCCGAAAGGATGAAAGGCAAAGTCGGCGGAATTTGAACACAGAACGTAAAGACAGACAAAATACCTATTTCTTTACTACCCACAAGGGGCTAAACTCAGAAGGGACGAACAAGGACAGACAAAAGGGATTAAGTCGATTATATCGTCCCCAGTGCGTAACTGGTACTTATTTAACAGACCCCAAAAGGATGAAAGGCAAAGTCGACCTCGGTGGAATTTGAACTCAGAACGTAGCGGCAGACGAAATACCTATTTCTTTACTACCTACAAGGGACTAAACACAGAAGGGACAAACAAGGACAGACAAACGGATTAAGTCGATTATATCGACCCCAGTGTGTAATTGGTACTTATTTAATCGACCCCGAAAGGATGAAAGGCAAAGTCGACCTCGGCGGAATTTGAACTCAGAACGTAGCGGCAGACGAAATACCTATTACTTTACTACCCACAAGGGGCTAAACACAGAGATGACAAACAAGGACAGACAAACGGATTAAGTCGATTATATCGACCCCAGTGCGTAACTGGTACTTATTTAACAGACCCCGAAAGGATGAAAGGCAAAGTCGACCTCAGCGGAATTTGAACTCAGTATGTAACGGCGGACGACTTACCGCTAAGCAATTCGCCCGGTGTGCTAACGTTTCTGCCAGCTCGCCGCCTAAAAATACTATCTGATTTCAAATACCAAAGTTACATATCTTAAAAGAAAAAGCGTATGTCACACTGATAGTAGGCTCCGGAGGGATTCGAACACTCGACCTCCAGTTTACTAGACTGGCGCTCTAACCGACTGAGCTACGGAGCCACACGTGACAGCGCTCCTAAATTATTCTTATGACGTCAACCACTACAATGTAACATGATAATGAATAGTGACGTCAAATTGTATCTATTTCAGTACATTTATTCTATTCTTATCGATATCAGTTTAACAAAAACCCTCACTACGACGTCTGTGTTACTCTTGAGATTAAAGAGCAGGCATGTAGGCGATACCTGGTTCAATATGATATAATGTCTTCTCTCTGGTAAGTTATTGTGTTAGATATTATAATATAAGCACCAACACTAACAGCAACATCAACTCTGACAACGAACTAATAATGGAATATCTACTCGTCACTAGTTTCGCTATAAATAGCAGTCAAATCTCGCTCTAATCATATCATACTCTAACCCTATCATCGGACTTATATTTACTAAATTATCTAAATAATTCTATAGCACATCAATCTATTGAACTTGTTATTGATAAATCCTTAAATAGTGAACATATTATTATAAAAAATTATTGGGTTGGCAAGAAAGTAATTTCGTTTTTCGCAAATAAAGTTACGATTTTCTTGAACGGCTTTTGTTAATGTTATAATTTTTTTCCTTTTGACATTTGATAGCCGTTATTTTTCGCTTACTTTAGAAGCAATCATGGTCCAAGCGTAATAAACCATCACAGGCCATATTGAATGCTGAATTACATAAAAACGGTCATGCTGTTAATTTGGTGTGATTACAAAGGTTTGTGTATTTTAAGCTGCTTCCAAGGAACCAAACGATCAATTCAGATGGTTACTGTCAACAACTAAAACTGGAGAAAACAATCAAAGAAAAACGGCCAGAAGTGGCAAATCGTAAAGGAATCGTGTTCCACCATAACAACGCTAGACAACACACGTCTTTGCTAACTCGTGGAAAATTACTGGAGCTTGGTTGGGAAGTGATGTCACGTCCACCATATAGCCCGGACCTTGTACCATCAGGTTATCAATTATTTCTATGTTTGAAAAGTTCTTTGAATGTTAAAAATTCAATAATGATGATGACCTGAAATTGCACTTGCTTCAGTTTTTGGCTGATAAGGACCAGAAGCGCGAAATCATGAAGTTACCAGAAAGATGGCAAAAGGTCATCGAACGAAATGGAAAATATATAATTGATTAAAGTTCATTCTTTGCATAAAAAAAAACAATAAATTTTATTTCACACTAAAAAAACGAAATTACTTTCTTGCTAACCAAATTTTTTTATAAATATAACATCGAGATCACATAATATATGCAATTAAATCATTTGTATAACCTCAGCGCAAACTCACATATATTGATTTCAAATTTTTTTGCACAAGGCCATCAATTTTGGGAGAGGGGCTAAGTCGATTACATCGAATCCAGTGCTCAACTGATACTTATTTTATTGGCCCCGAAATGATGAAAAGAGAGTCGATCTCAGCAGAATTTGAACTCTGAACGTAATGACGTACGAAATGCTGCTAAGCATTTCGCTCGGCATGCGAACGCCTCCACAAAATAAAAGAAACCTCTTATATATTATAAATCTGTTTATAATTACATAAGTTCATAATACACTTACTATATTTAATACATGTGTCCATACTCGAAATAACTGTAATTATGAATAATGGAATACCTTCAACCATAATTCACCTGAATGAAGGTTGGCTTCGTCTATAGCTACCCACGAACAGAAAAACAGCCTTAAACTATATGAACTGTGGGTTTATGACTGATTGTGAATAATGTGTACTACGAACACAATAATCAAATCAAACGGCTGATTGTGAAGGATGTACCTCATCAAAGAATAAGACTTGTGGATTTAGGGCTGATAGAGAAATACACGTCCGGTGACGGGGATATTTACATTAAATCAATGAGAGCCGTTACTTTAGGGCTCACATAATTTTTTTTAATTCATAATGAACTAGACTAACTCAATTTTGAAGCTAGTAAAAGCGGTGATTTAGAAGAATCCTTAAGAGAAAGTTAAGTGGCTTGCAGCATTTATTTACGCCCTTTTACATCTCAATTTATTTCCTGTCAAGGTTGAATTTGCCTTTCTTGCTACCAAAATCTATACAATATGGACCAGTCATAAGGACGTTCACAAAATAGTAAAATCATTGAGTTTGATGAAGAACCCTGCCTAAATCCTCATATCTTTCGTCTTCACAGCAGCAGAGAAATATCTAAAAAGGCTTGTCAGTCCGCCTCATAGCTGTAGCGGAAAAAAATGGAAAGGCCGTTGCCCCGGAGGATGGCGAAGGAGATGCGCGGGAACAGGCACTCTGACTCTCAGGGTTCACACTTGCGGATAGCTATCTCCGCCCCGATAGTGGTGAGTAGGTACGTGATCCCGGTGGCCGAGAACACCGGAGTCTCCGCTGTAAACCAGTCAGAGAGCGATACTTTGACAGTTTGCCCCTCTCGGCCTGTTGCATTTCTTCAGTATATTTACTGAAATCATTTTGACGATCCCTCTCACGGTAAACTACGGTAAACGTCGTTCAAGCAGTGTACACTGTCTTTGTTTATTATAATAAATCAAGGACAACGTTATCCAATGAGTCCTTCCGCATGTTGGATATGATTTGACAGAAATTTGACTGCAATGGCTCCGTACAGAATCGCTAATTTTTAGGGTCGGGGAGGGGGGGCAGAGTCAGTAGTAGTAGTAGTAGTAGTAGTATGGAGACATTCGCTGCAACAGTACATCGTTGGATCCACCAGATCATACCTGCCAGATGATACCTGTGTACCGTAAAAAAAGAGACAATAACGTACCATAGCAAAGAAAGCATTTTATCTTATATTGAACCAGGAATTTCACTCATCTGGCTGTCCTTTAATCTCACTACAACACAGATGTTGTAGTGAAAGGTTTTGCTTAACTGATATGAATAAAAATGCTGGAGTAACTGTAAGAGCGATAAACGTTTGAATATCACTATTCATTAGTGTGTTACATTGTACTTTTTGACATCATAAGAATAATTTAGGAGCGACAGCCCCGTTTTTACTAGATTGCACTCTGGTGATTAAACCCGTCGATCTGTGAAGAAAACATATCTAACGTAGTTGAACTACTATTACAGTAATTTCTGTGAATACAGAACATAAAATTTAAAATGGCAAAGTTGATTAATATCACTAGAAATATTACGTGAATTTTAAGAAAAGAAATCATAAAAAGCATTATAGTATACTACTAGGCTCCGGAGGGATTCGAACACTCGACCTCCAGTTTACTAGACTGGCGCTCTAACCAACTGAGCTACGGAGCCACACGCGTTGTCGCTCCTAAATTATTCTTATGATGTCAAAAAGTACAATGTAACACACTAATGAATAGTGATATTCAAACGTTTATCGCTCTTACAGTTACTCCAGCATTTTTATTCATATCAGTTAAGCAAAACCTTTCACTACAACATCTGTGTTGTAGTGAGATTAAAGGACAGCCAGATGAGTGAAATTCCTGGTTCAATATAAGATAAAATGCTTTCTTTGCTATGGTACGTTATTGTCTCTTTTTTTACGGTACAATCAATACCAACACTAACATGGACATCAAGTATGGCAACGAACTAATAACAGAATATTTATTTGACACCAGACCCCTATAAGGAGCAACAAATCTCGCTCTTGTAACGCGTTTTAAAATGTAACTGTAACACAATATTATATTCAATAAAAATTGGAATACCCAACTTCTCTTGTATTAGATTGGATCCTTTAATTAACTGGTGAGTGAAGCCACTTAAGAATACATTGCTAAGGGTTAGATGGCATGATGTAATCCACTATCCCCACCAACAGCAAATATAAAAATCAGGCCTTGTGCCTATAGTAGAAAGGATTATTTTTGTTATTATTGTTGCTGTTGTTGTTTCTGCTGCTGCTGCTGTTGTTGTTGTTGTTGTTGTTGTTAAGCAACAAGACGGTTAAGAGTGATTAGGTGATGCTCTAGGGCTTAGGGGTGGGAGACCCCAGACCTTGGGAAAAAAAACTTTGGTCGTCTTGTTGTAGGTGGCCCTCGAAGTCGCTGGAAATGGAGATCTCCGGGTCCAAATTTTTGAACGGCTGCTGTTGCTGTTGTTAAGGTGGCGAGGTTGCAGAATCGTTAGTACGCTGGACGAAGTGCTTAGCAGTATTTTGCTCGTGGTTACGTTCTGAGTTCAAATTCCGTCGGGGTTGACTTTGCCTTTTATCCTTTCGGAGTCGATTAAATAATACCAGTTACGAACTGGGATCGATATAATCAACTTAATCTGTTTGTCTGTCCTTGTTTGTCCTCTCTGTGTTTAGCCCCTTGTGGGTAGTAAAGAAATATGTATTTCGTCTGCCGTTACGTTCCGAGTTCAAATTTCGCCGAGGTCGACTTTACTTTTCATCCTCTCGGGGTCGATTAAATAAGTATCAGTTATGCACTGGGGATCGATGTAATCGACTTAATCCCTTTGTTTGTCCCCTCTATGTTTAGCCCCTATGAACAATAAAGAAATTAATTATTATTATTGTTGTTGTTGTTGTTGTTGTTGTTGTTATCATTATTATTATTATTATTATTATTATTATTATTATTATTATTATTATTGATAAGGCGGAGATAAGCTGTCACCCTGGAAAATCCCTCTTCTAATACCCAAGGTGTCCAAGCTTTTTCTGTAAGATGTCAGTTCAGTTTTCCATCCCACCATACTTCCCTTCAAGAAATACGTTACATTTCTCGCAATTTCAAACAGTTCTAAGCACTCAATGATCCACGAATGTGGAATCATATCATAAGCTTTGCCATAGTCAATCCAAGCCATTCTCTGATTTGTTCTCCGTTTACAATATTGCATTACCATTTTGTCTATCAATAGTTGATGTTTGGTACTTCTGCATCTCCTTCTACAGCATTTTCGTTCCGGCGGTAATATATCGTTCTCATCAAGAGGGCGGTGAGCTGGCAAGGGCGGTGAGCTGGCAGAATCGTTAGCACGCAGGCGAAATGCTTAGCAGTATTTCATCTGCCGTTACGTTCTGAGTTCAAATTCTGCCGAGGTCAACTTTGCCTTTTATCCTTTCGGGGTCGATTAAATATGTACCAGTTATGTAATCGACTTAATCCCTTTGTCTATCCTTGTTTGTCCTCTGTATGTTTAGCCCCCACCCCCGTGGGCAATAAAGAAATAAATATATTGTTCTCATCAAGAAATTTATACAGTTCTTCTGCAATTCCTCCTGACAGTAACTTCCAAGTTAACGAGATGCAAGAAATCGGTCTGTTATCTTCAGCAGCATCTCCCTGAATATTCTCCTTGATGCCTGCTGCTCCCAAGGACCCAACAATAATTGGCCCTGTCTTCACCTTCTTCATTTTCCATAGCTGGGCTATTTCGTACTTAAGAATGTATTTACCTATCTTTTCGCCTTCCTTCTTCACTATTCGTGGATCAAAGGGGCATGCAACATCAGCTATATAGCATATGTGGTGCACCTTGTCCATATTATTATTATTATTATTATTATTATTATTATTATTATTATTATTATTATTATTATTATTATCATTATTATTATCATTATTATTATCATTATTAACATTATTATTATTATTGAGTGAGAGAGCAGTGTATGCCATCAAAGTGACACTGGGGTAAAATATACGAAGCCCGGTATACCCATCATGACTACCCGTCTGATAAGGGTACACCAGGCACTTGCATCACAACCATATGTGCGCGACATGGTGATCTCATATCAAGATAAACTGCACATGACCTTGCACGTGGGGCCCAGTTACAATTCTCTTCTGGTCGAGTAACCCATCCCGCTCAAAAGGTCCCTGAATAAGGGTTGTTTAAGGATGTTGAACGGAACATCCATGTTTCCAGAAGTGAATTATTCAAACCCCAAAGAATCCCTTTCAACACATGGCTATGATACTCCCCCACTACTTCTGCTTGTGATCAGAGATGCACATATCGTCAGTCACTAAGGGACATGCTCAACTGGTTAAGGTCAAACAACTGACAAGCAAATCTGTGGTATTGAGCAGAATATTTGCTGTAGCCCATCTTTTATACCAAGACAAAACAATGTACATGATAACACTTTCCAATCAGTTAAGATCAGAAGCCACGAGCGTCACTGTTGGTACTGCATCAGGGCATTTATTATTATTATTATTATTTTTCTTTTTTCTTCTTTCAAATTTGCTTCCATTTCTTGCCGAGTGTCTTCCCGACTCCTAGGGCAAAGAAACTCATAGTATACATTGGTAGGCCATTAAACCAAACTCAATAGTTCGTTCATTTTTTTTTTTTTAAGTTAAATTAAAATACATGAGCAGCAACAGTTCTCACATCGACAATGCTCTTCTCAATATTATTATTATTATTATTATTATTATTATTATTATTATTATTATTATTATTATTATTATTATTATTATTATTATGTCCTCATTGAAAGGCGACAAAGAAACAGAATCGCTACGATGGAGGATAGATGCTCGGCAACATTTCTCCTTGCTCTTTATATTCTGAGATCAAATGCTACCAAGGTTGACTTTGCCGTCCTTCATACCGACGCCGATAAAATAAGTTCCATTTAAGCACTAGGGTCGTTGTAATTGACTCCCCTTCCCTCTAAAAAATATAAATTGTAGATTTTGTGCCGAAATTTGAAAGATTAATTATGTTTTCATTGTTTATGTAAACAATTACAATGTGTAATTGTTTCTAATTTAAGCTCAGGGACAGCCATTACCAGGAAAATGTGGCTAGTCAGCCCGTAGTACTGATCTCTACGAAATTGAAGCCCTAGATTGTAATGAACGAGATGAAATACAAGGCATTTTCCAACGCCCTAATGGTTCTGTCAGTTCGCTGTTGCTTTAATTGTAATGAATAATGACGTAGAAACTGCAATCAAAAATTGTGATGGCGTTTGTTTCTTTTTGTAGTGAGCCGTGTTATTTTCTCTCACGTATTTCTAAATGACATCACTTTAACAAACTATAACGTCTATTTACAGTAGAGATAATAGCACAGGCATGTATGTGAAACTGCTACGATGTTTACTATTACTATCCGCTACGCTAATTGGGTTTTGGTGCATACATTTCATTTGGTGACACGCTGACCTTGCATGATATAATTTGTACCTACACCTATTGGTGTACATGCATGTATATAGTTGATATATTTGTAGACAATTCAATTGTGATGTAAAAAATAAAATATATCAAAAATAGCATTCATTATCAAGTAGGGTGTAGATCTGATTTATGGACCTCTGGGTTAAGGGTCCAACATGCTTACATTGTGCCCCCCTGCTCAACAAACCTTTAAGCAAGTATATAATGTTTTTTTCTTTATTCTCTGTCCTTGGTTCCATTATTTCTATTCAGAGCCGGATTAAGGGCCACAGATATCCTAAACACTTAAAAGATTTTGGTGCTCCAGTATACATTTAATTCAAAGCATAAACATTAATAAAGTATAAAATAAATTTTCAGTTTTCAAAGTGAAACAAAATTAATAGTACGATGGAAAATAATGTTTATTTTTGTATATTTCCTCTGTATTTGAAACGTTTTCTGGTACACTTTTTTTAATTGCAGTTTTGTTCAGATTCTTGAAATTAATTTTAATATCATGAGAGATATTTCAGAAGCTGTGCACAAGAGATAGTTAAAAAAAGAGGAAGTTCTTGCAGTAATACGATGATCAGATTGAATGACTAAAATGAATAGAGATTTTGAATTGATATTTTGTTATAACCAAGCCTAAGTCTTACATGCTAATGTCCATCTACTCACACAACTTTATGTTTTGGTTTATTAGATTAAAAAAAGACATACTGTCTAATAAAAATTGCATCTACGTATGTTTAATTCCTCCTTTATGAGCATTAAATAGCTGTTTCTAGCAAATCTAAAAGCTTTTATATTTCAAAAATCTAATGCGATAGACAAAATCTTATGTCAGATAACATCGAAATATACCGTCATAAAAAGATGGGAGATATTGAATGTAATCCATCACATACAAATATATGGGGTGGACAAAGGGCAACGCCCTTCATTGAAGATAGCTCTACTGACTCGGCATTCCAAAGTTAGCTAAAAACCATTGATAAACCTTGTAACAGAAAATATGCGTTAACCAGTGTTATCAATTCAAATATCTGGTAATGTAACCAGCAGTCTGTCTGTTTGTCTATCTATCTATTAACCTATCTATCTATTAACTATTTCTCTTTCTGTCTACTTGTCTATCTAACCCACTATCAGTGTAACTGTTTAACTGTCTTTTTATCTATTTATCCATCTATCCATCTATTTATCCATCTATCTATCTATCTATCTATCTATCTATCTATCTATCTATCTATCTATCTATCTATCTATCTATCTATCTATCTATTTATCTATTTGTGCGTGTGTCTATTTATCTATATTTCTATTTATACTATATAAAGCAGGTCAACGGGAAGAATGTAATCCAAACACTGCGAAAGTGTCATTATACATAAATGCGTAAACAGACAATAAAAACAGTAGGTTAATTGCGAATGGAGAAGGACGTGAGGCATAAACAATAAATTACATTAAACAATAACACAAATGGGTTCATGAATGATAAGGAAAAACGAGGCCGAAAAAAAATGGCTAAACACAATAAACAGTAAGAGAAATTAGGACAGTGTTGATAGTAAAGTACTGCCGGTTGTGAACTGAATAATCGCACCAAACAATAAGAGCAATGAGTTTATCTATATATATAAAACTGTAGTTGTGTGAGTGTCTGTCCCCTTCGATTTAGATTCCTAACTACTCCCACATTTTGCAGTGCAGTTTAACCAAATTCGGGTATCTTATAGTCGTGATTCATATCGAGCCCGTCTGGCTATTAGCGCGCGTCTACGATGAGTCTACGATTTTAAAAATAATTTAACATCATTTTTTATTCCATTTTAATGCATAATTTTTCGTGTGTCGATGGCGGCGGAGTTGGCGTCCATGGTCACACCTGCACCTGTTTGCTTCTCCCCATTCTTCCCTCCCTCGTGAAGCTGTGGGGAAGGGAGTGTAAGGAAATCAACGTCGTAAAGCGTTGTCAAGGAGACCAGCGTTCTTTTAGAACAACGACTTCATGGCTTGAAGACACCAAAACAGAAATGGCTAAGAAAGCCCGAATTGGCATCTATAAGGGAAGTAACTCTCTAAAAATGCTTATATAGTTATTTCCCTTACAAACCTGAGCAACGTCGGGTGATACTGCTAGTTATTGATAAAGTAGTGTAAGCATTTAAGGAAGATAGGGAAGGACTGATATGTTGAACTGGATAACTGCATCAAATAATGAGGATCGGTGTATGTTATAGATGGTAGAAAAGTACGAGCGTCGTGAACGGGTTTTAAAGAAATTTGATCAATTGAATAACGGTGGTTTTATGACTGAAACGTGATTATATATGTCACTGGATTGGATGGGATTGCCTATGATAAGTCCACTGCAGGACGAAGGCCTCAGCATGTTGTCTCCACTAAACACGGTCTGATGTGGAGGCCGTGACCTTCAAGATCATACTGGTTGGATGAGCCTACTCTGCCACACTAGCTCGACATGGCTTGGTAGAGAGGTGGAGTTTTTGTTGTGTTTTTTTTTCTTTTTATACTCTTACCCAGAAATAGTTAATTCGATTACAACAACCCCAGTGCTCAACTGGTACTCATTTTATCAACTCCGAAAGAATAAGAAGCAAAGAAGGCTTGGACAAAATTTGAACTCAGAACATAAGGATGAATGAAATACCGCTAGGCATTTCGCCCAACGTGCTAACAATTCTGTGCCGCCATGCCATTGGATAATTACATGAAAGAGTTAGAGGCTTTTTGGTTGAAGGAGAAAGAGTAGTACCATGAAGTGGATAATCATACCAAAGAATATGAGTGATGGGTTTATAGATGACAGGCAACGACGATTGTTCTGAAGGAATTACTCACATAAAACAATATGAACGACGGCCTTTTGATTAAAAAAGTTCTCTCTTTGGCAAGGTATCTCATTATTTCCACCAACCTCTGAAGTTCTTTAGAAAGGATACACTGGATAATTTAGTCTAGGATTCCCGACAAATATAAAGTACAGGGTGGACATGATTGAAACGATTTTGGTAAGCGGGTCCCTTAAGTAAATAGAGAAAAATAGTATTAGTGTGATGTATTAGGCTTCACAAGCATTCGGACACTCGTCTCCAAGTTCGAGGGTAATCATCTTATCGAATCCGAAAATATGAAAGGCACAATATACACCGAAGGGATTTGAACTCAAAACAGAGAGATATAACAAACATGGACAGACTAGCTGATATACATACATACATACATACATACATACATACATACATACATACATACATACATACATACATACATACATACATACATACATACATACATACATACATACATACATACATACATACATATATATATACATATATACATACATACATAATTTTTCTATGATGAGGCTGCGAAACGATCGTAGTCACATGGATATCAGCTGGTGAAATCAATATATTCATCTCAAACCTACTCTCTTTATATTAATACACTGCTAATGAAATATTCATTAATAAATTGGATTTACGGGATTCAAATTGAATTGGACTCTACATTACACCCCTTTGTGGTGTTTTATGATGAGGTTAGTAGCCTGGTCCACTAAAGGGGATTTTTGTGAGGACCACTGGATAAATTCATATGTTGTGCATTAATTATATATATATATATATATATATATATATATAATATATATATATATAGGTCTTCATTCATCCGATGTCTGTAACTAAAGTAACGTATTTAGTCCAGTAATATATTTCTTTACTACCCACAAGGGGCTAAACATAGAGGGGACAAACAAGGACAGACAAAGGGATTGAGTCGATTACATCGACCCAGTGCGTAACTGGTACTTTATTTATCGACCCCGAGAGGATGAAAGGCAAAGTCGACCTCGGCGGAATTTGAACTCAGAACGTAACGACAGTCGAAATACGGCTACGCATTTCGCCCGGCGCGCTAACGTTTCTGCCAGCTCGCCGCCTTTTAGTCCAGTAATAGTCCGGTCTAATCTACAATACCATCCTCTCAAATAAAGATATCTCTCTTATTAAAATAATATGTAGTCAGAGAGAGATCCAGACCGTTTCGACAGCTTAATCTCCAGTTTACATAACTGGCAATCTAAACAGTTAAGGCTACGAACGGACATCCTGCAGTGCAGTTAAGTTATTAAGATGTGGATAATTATTATGTAGCATGATAGTGAATAAGGACGTTAAAGCTAGTAATTATAAAGTCCGCCATTGTTGCTATAGTGATATCTTGTTTTGTTTTTTTTACCCAAGTATTCTTATTGATCGATGTAGAGAAATGCAGGTATATCAAATATCATAAATACTTGATTTATTAAAATTATCTTCACCGCTAGAGGCTATATCCTTTCTACTCTAGGCACAAGGCCCGAAAGAATGAAAGGCAAAGTCGACCTCGGCGGAATTTGAACTCAGAACGTAGCGACGGGCAAAATACCTATTTCTTTACTACCCACAAGAAGCTAAACTCAGAGAGGACAAACAAAGACAGACAAACGGATTAAGTCGATTATATCAACCCCAGTGCGTAACTGGTACTTATTTTATCGACCCTGAAAGGATGAAAGGCAAAGTCGACCTCGGCGGAATTTGAACTCAGAATGTAGCGGCAGACGAAATACCGCTAAGTATTTCGCCCGGCATGCTAACCGCCTTCCTCTAGAAGCTATATCATAAATACCAAATGGTAATTAAAACCTGTGCAACTTGAGGAAGGGAGATAATCTCAAGATTGAAAAATTCTTCATGGTGGACATGTTAAGGAAAAGGTCAACATACATTTTTTGATTTATTATAATTAACTCCAATTATCACTGCCACTATAATATCTGCTTAATTGCTGTAGAGATTACAAGAGATTCAGTGGGGAAAATTTCAATCTCTTTCCTTCGTCCTGTTAACATGACTCAGTGATAGAGCTCGTATGTAGTGTGGTTGCTCAGCCTGATTGGTATAGGAGTCTGTTTCAAATTACAGTCCTTCAGTCGTAGAAATGATACACTTGAAAATGTAATGTCGGGTTCCCTGCATATACGCAAAAATAAAAAAAAACGAGAGGATGGTCATGGCTGGAACAACGACCAACAAGAAATAACATCGAAATATACCGTCATAAAAAGATGGGAGATATTGAATGTAATCCATCACATACAAATATATGGGGTGGACAAAGGGCAACGCCCTTCATTGAAGATAGCTCTACTGAATTTGCGTTAATGATAAACATCATCCTCATCATTATCATCAACTGCAAAGGAGAAAGGAACAAGTAAGACAGGTGCTGTTTCAAGCACGAAAGCATACGTATATGCGGTGCTCCATCATGGCCGCAGTCAAATGATTGAAACAAGTAAAAGAGTAAAAGAGATATAGAGGTTGCTACATCGATTCGTTGCTTGTATTGCCGTTTGTATTGTACTCGACAACACATGAACTTGCAGCTTTGTAAGGCTTCTAAAAATTAGTACTAGTACAAGTTCCTTTACATTATTTACATTGGACGGATATGTGTCCACATCTTGTTTGTTGTTACCACAACGTTTCGGCTGATTTACTCTCCAGCCTTCATCAAGTGCCCTGGCAGAATTTTGAACCCAACCCTGGGTTCATTCCTGAGGTATTTTTGCTGTTGTTATCAATATTATTATTATCATTATTAATATTTATTCAAGGCACTGCCTGGAATTGAACTCGGAATCTTGGGGTTAGTAGCCCGCGCTCTTAACCATTACGCTATATGCCCGTGGGCATATAGCGCAATGGTTAAGAGCGCGGGCTACTAACCCCAATATGAATTATTAAATAAAAAGTTAATAACTTTTAAGTTTACAAATTTTAGGTAATTTTAACGGCCATCTCCGAATCGAATATTATTAAACGTTATCTAGAACTTACAAAGGACGAGACGGTCCCAGATGGAACATCTTTGATCAAAGATCTGTTTAATCAGTGTTAACTTAATACTAAACAACATTAGTATCATCAACTAAAAGAACGAGAGTGATGTGGGAGGAAAAAACCTGTGCCTTGGATAAATAATAATAATGTATAGAATTCCTCATCTCTAAAATATAGAACAGTAAGTTTCTTTACTTTCTGTCTTTCATACATTTCGTATTGATAAAATATATGCAAATCAAATGCTATTTTCTGTCCCCAAGATTGGTGGTCTTTTGTCAGTCGAGACAAACAAATTTTGGGGTATATTGTTTATATACAGGCACAGAAGTGGCTGTGTGGTAAGAAGCTTGCTTCCCAATCATATGGTTCCGGGTTCAGTCCCACTACGTGGCACATTGGGCAAGTGTCTTCTACAATAGCCTCGAGCCGACCAAAGCCTTGTGAGTGGATCTGGTAGACGGAAACTGAAAGAAGCCCGTCGTATATATATATATATATATATATATATATATATAATATATATATATATATATATTTGTGTGTGTGTGTGCTTGTTCCCACACCACCACCAACATCGCTTGATAACCAATGTTGGTGTATTTACGTCCCCGTAACTTAGCGGTTCGGCAAAAGAGGTTGATAGAATAAGTACTAGGCTTACAAAGAATAAATCCTGGGATCGATTTGTTCGACTAAAGTCGCTGCTCCAGAATAAAAGAATAAAAGAATGTTAGTCGGACCGGTGTCCTTATCTAGATCATTGCTCTCACTTCGTTTCGGTTGTTGTACGCTCCAGTGGTTTGTATTCAACTGGAGCATACGACAGCCGAAACCTAGTGAAAGCAACAATCAAGATGAGGACATCAGTCCGACTAATATAAATAGTATACCTAATATAAATTCCTAATTTCACAAATATAGAATTGTAAAATATTTCTTTTTTGTATATTTATCGCTTTGGTACCTAAAAAAAAATAGAACCTTCGCAGCATCAATTTAATCAGACAATTAGAAAGTACATAAAGGTTGTTATATTTCTGACTCATAATTGCTTCATGGTTGCCAGCAACAAAATTAAGATTTCCGAAAAGAAGGGTTTTAAATCTGCTGATGGCATCCCGCACCCATCTCTAAAATCGTCAAATATTCTCTTAAGTGTGACCCCAACGAGGGTAGGAGAAATGATGGTGATGCATTATGCTTTTCATATTTTCATAACGTACGAGATTCCATTTGATGACGAGGTAATGATCATAGTGATACTTAATGAGAAATAACTATTTTAACAACCAGTACATTGCCTCTATCACTATATTGAGATTACTGAGATAGATTTGGTTGCTGCTTCTGGCAGGTTCAGTAATCAGGCAGTCGAAAATATAAGAAAAATCTAACAGAACATAAAAGACAATTACTGATATTACTGCAAAGATTAATTATTTTGAAATGTATACCTATCAGAAATAATATAATTGTACCAAAGCTGGAAAAGCAAAAAGAAGGATACGTATTACTAGGCTCCGGAGAGATTCGAACACTCGACCTCCAGTTTACTAGACTGGCGCTCTAACCAACTGAGCTACGGAGCCACATGCTCTACTGTTTCTAAATTAGTATCTTTTCTGGTATTATCACAATTTTCTTTCTTTTTAAATTTTGTTCCTATTGTTTTCAAATGTGGTGTACCGATTTAGTTTTGTATGCTAATCATGAAAATAGAATTCATTTTTGTTATGAATTATTAAATAAAAAGTTAATAACTTTAAAGTTTACAAATTTTAGGTAATTTTAACGGCCGTCTCCGAATCGAATATTATTAAACGTTATCCAGAACTTACAAAGGACGAGACGGTCCCAGATGGAACATCTTTGATCAAAGATCTGTTTAATCAGTGTTAACTTAATACTAAACAACATTAGTATCATCAACTAAAAGAACGAGAGTGATGTGGGAGGAAAAACCTGTTCTTAGGAAAAGATGTAATATTCTCTTAATGGTGAATATGTAAGATATCACATCACTGTCAACATCAACAACATCAGTACCTACAAAGCCACTGAAATGATGATGGATCCACTACATGTCATCTTGATATGGTAGAAACAGCATCCGAATTGGTCTTAAATCAAATCCTATTGTCTAAAACAAAGAAGAACAAATTAGATATTGTAGTCGTATATACAACTTGGGGAATACCACGGAGAGTTCAAGACTGGTTTACTTTTGATCGTGTGTCTTCTAGATCAGATTCGATTAAAGCCATGGTCAATAGAGGACTATGTCATAAACTATGCAATCATAAATGGACAATAAGTGAAGTGGATTTATTGATAACAAGGAGGAACAAGATCTATAAAATGGATAATAAAATCAAATTTTCTCAAATCATAATGAGTGGATGATTCAGCTACGAAGTTGATAAGGGATACATTTTTATGGAATCGTAAGAACGAGGACTATGAATTATTTACATTTTGTTCATTGTGTCGTAGTAAAAATTTAAATCCTTTCCAAACTCAATGAATTAAACTAGCAATACAGGCGCAGGAGTGGCTGTGTGGTAAGTAGCTTGCCAACCAACCACATGGTTCCGGGTTCAGTCCCACTGCGTGGCATCTTGGGCAAGTGTCTTCTGCTATAGCCCCGGGCCGACCAATGCCTTGTGAGTGGATTTGATAGACGGAAACTGAAAGAAGCCTGTCGTATATATGTATATATATATATATATATGTATGTGTGTGTTTGTGTGTCTGTGTTTGTCCCCCTAGCATTGCTTGACAACCGATGCTGGTACGTGTACGACCCCGTCACTTAGCGGTTCGGCAAAAGTGACGGATAGAATAAGTACTGGGCTTACAAAGAATAAGTCTCAGGGTCGATTTGCTCGACTAAAGGCGGTGCTCGAGCATGGCCGCAGTCAAATGACTGAAACACGTAAAAGAGAGAGTAAAAGAGTAATAAAGTAAACTCAATCATCTATATAGCAGCAGGCAGTATTTCCAAAATTATCCCCGTATCTTTTACCTGTTGACCGATATACGTGAAGTGAAATCTTTCTCTCAATTTTTCCTGCTGTGTAGATTTCCATAGCAACAACTGATGCACTATGTTTTTGTTTCTCTAACAGTGACCAATAAAAGAAATTAGTGCTGGTTGACGCAGAGTAGTTGTTACTGGAAGCTCATTTCCAAAGAAAATTCTATGGTCGATATAATCGACAATACATCATGTCAAACGCTTGTAATTATGTAATTTAGAAATAAATATTCGTACCAATTTTGTATATTTTAGTAGGAAAAAAAATTCTTGAAAAACTAAGCTCCAGAAGGACTCAAACACTCAACCTCTCGTTTATCATGGATAAGACATATCTTATATTAAACCAGGTATTTTTTCATGTCTTACCTTTAATCTCAACAGTAACACAGACACCGTAGCATGAGTCTTTGTTAAACTAGTATCAGCAAGAATACTGGAGAAAGTGCAACAACGATAAACGTCACACAAAATTGATACACTTTGAATATCACTATTCATTGTTGTAGTTAAATTTTTACATTGTAGTTGATAACATCATAAGAATAATTTAAGATATTATGTGTGGCTCCGTAGCTCAGTTGGTTAGAGCGCCAGTCTAGTAAACTGGAGGTCGAGTGTTCGAATCTCTCCGGAGCCTAATAATGCTGCATCTCGAGTTTCTTTGGGGTTTCTTTTTTTGTTATCCAAACTTTGGTACTTATATGTCATTTCTGATAGGTATCCGAGTTCAAATAATTATTATTTATAGTAATATTAATCAATTATACCAATCTGTCTTTTATATTCTGCATTCAAATTGACTTCTTATATTTTCAACTACGTGACTGCTGGACCCATTAGAAATAGCAGCCCAAATCTATCTCAGTAACCTCAAAATAGGTGTGGCTCTGTGGCGAGAAACTTGCTTCCCAACCACATGGTTCTGAGTTCAGTTCCAATGCATGGTACTATGGGCAACTGTCTTCAGCTATAGCGTTGGGCCAACTAAAGTGAGTGGATTTGGTAGACTGAAACTGAAAGAAGCCTGTCGTATATCCATATATCTATGTGTGTGTGTGTGTGTCTTTGTGTCTGTGTTTGTCCCTCTATCACCGCTTGACAACTAGTTTTGCTGCATTTACGTCCCCGTAACTTACCAATTCAACAAAAGAGGCCGATAGCAAGTAAAAGAATAAAAGCAAAGTGTTTATAATGTGCAAAATAGATGAAGTGGTGCTGGAGACAGTTGGAGACAATTTTGCTAGTTGTTAAGAAAAGTTATTTCTTATTTATTAAGAACCACTACATTCGTTACCGCGTTATCAAATGGAATCTCGTTCTTTCTCAAAACATCACAAACATAATTTGCACTCATTTCTCCTACCCTCATTGGGCCCACATATCTGGGAATGCTTGACGATTTTAGAGATGGGTATGGGGTGCTGTCAGTAGATTTTAAACCGTACTTTTCAGAAAATTTAATTTTGTTGTTGGCAACCATAAAATGATTATGAGTCAGAAATGTGTCATAATTGTCTGATCAAATTAGATGATTCTGCAAAGGTTCTATTTTTTTAGGTACCAAAGCGAGAAATATAAATATAAATTATTTTACAATTCTATATTTGTGAGAGAAGGAATTTATATTATGTACACTGTTTATATTTGTCGGACTGATGTCCTCATCTTGATTATTACTTCCAATACATTTCAGCTGTTGTATGCTCCAATTGAATACAAAACACCTGAGGAAAGCTGGAGCGTACAACAATCGAAACGAAGTGAGAGCAACGATCATGATGAGGGCGCCAATCCGACTAATATAAACAATATACCTAAAAATTATTTTGTCTTGACTGACAAAGGACTTACAATTTTGGGACAGAAAATAGTGTTTGATTTGTATATATTTTATCAATACCAAATATATGAAAGACATTGTTGATTTCTTTGAGAATTGGATTCAGAATGTAAAAGGAGTTAACTAAATATCATAAGTTATTAATTCTGATGTACACAAGGCCACAAATGTTTGCAGTGGCATATAATTGCTTATATCGCCCTTAGTATTTCACTGGTTCTGTATTTTAGTGAATCGAGAGAAATGAAGACCAAAATACACCCAGGTGAGATATGAACCCAAACTAATATCTAAATATTTTAATGACCTCACTCTAACAATTCTGTGAAACCACAGTTCTTAACTTTTATAAGTGAATCAATCCTGAATGGTCATCTTTTTCATTTTTTACGTAACAATTGTCTTTTACCTTTGGACTGAGGCCATTCATGGGGCACCTTCTTGACGAATTTGCCTCAGTACTTAGTTTTCTAAGCTTGGCATTCATTTTATCGGTTTCTTTTTTCCCGAATCGCGAAATTACGTGGACGTAAACAAAGCAACTCAGGTTGTCGAGCGATGATGGGAAATAAACACAAACATAAGACGACGTATGAGGGTTCGGCAATTTCTTGCCGAACAACTACACAGAGGATTTGTTTATAGTCATCAAATGTTTGTGTACACATAAGCTCACTCCCTCCATCAAATCGACATTACCTGTACAGTTGCACCATGTACCACATGTCAGATGACGAAGTGATCGCAGAGCGACGAGAAATGAAGCGCTCTGCTCAAGAACACAGCGCAATGCCCGGTCTGGGAATCGAAAGTTCCACCACCAAATGTAAACTAGCCATGTCCACCCATGCGTCTTTTCAGGAATACAGTATTTGATTTTTGTCCTTGTTTAAGTACGATATTACACAAACTTGGACGCTGTTTCTAGCGGAACATGCGAAAATATTGAGATTGCTTTATTGATTCGTTGCTTTTGTACGTATTTTAATCGACAATAAGCATTTTCGTGACTGTGCAAGGATTTTAATCATCACTATTTATACCAATGTTATCTATTTTAGAATAAAAAGAGTTGACCTTGAAAAAAAAAGATCGTTGTCGAGAGAATTGAATACACGCTCTCCACTTGACTAGACTGGCGTTCTGGGTGAGCTATATCACCATTACACACGTATGGCTTCAATTATTATTTTGATGTCTATAATTGTAACGTTAAATATTTACAATAAATCATGATGTTGAAACAGAATGGAGTGATTCATCCACTAATAAAGTTTAATAAGGACTGTGTCCTCGGAGAGTCGCGAGAACCAAGCTATCGAGATATTCAGAAGTAGCTCTAAGTTCATACCTCGTCGAGATCCACTTTGGTTTTCATTTCTCCGGATTCACTAAAATAAACAACGCAATTCTAAAATCAATATACTCAATAGTATACGAACATAAATTTTTTGTGACTTTGCGCTCATTTTAGAATTCTTTTTTTTTTTAAATAAAGAAACGATCAAACGAAAAATAAATTAGGCTCCAGAGGGATTCGAACACTCGACCTCCAGTTTACTAGACTGGAGCTCTAACCATCTGAGCTACGGAGCCACTTGCATCAGCCTTTAAAAATATTACTATGTCTTCAATTTATATGCAAACAATAAATTATGATGTAGAAACTCAATCCGGTGATTGATCAACTTTATATTGCTAATAATGTATCGTCGATTAGCTAGAAGGAGGCTTTCTATATATTTAGATACAGCTATGAGTACATGTTCCGCCCAGATTTTTTTTTGGCGGGGGGGGGGGGGTCGTACCTCCGGATTCACTAAAATAAAGTAACTGAAATTCTAAGGTCGATATGATCGGTAATAAACTTCTTCAAACATTTGTGACATCGTTTGCAGTTTAGAAATCTTTCTCAGGCAAAGAGAAAAATTCCAAAGAATGTTAGGCTCAAGAGATATTCAAAAACACGACCTCTATTTTATTATGATGGCGCTCTATGAAGTTGAATTATTGTAATGAAACGCCGAAGGAAGCTTTACATGACCACTGGTCCTGCTAGAAACAAGAATCGAGGATCTCAATTTCCCTTTAAACCGGAATATTAATATATTGCTATTCAGTCCTTAATTAGCTCTATTCAAACAGAACTATAATGGCATTCAAGCCCTGACACTTCTATATTTAGTTTACCCAGTAAATTCGATACAACATCCCCTAATGTGTATCACCTTCCTAAAACATTAGAGAGTTGGGTTATATTTCTAACTCGTCAAGCGGTCATTAGAAACTTGATACTTGTCGCATATTTATTTATATCTCTAGAAATTTATTGAATAGAATATCGAAGTTAATGCCTTGTGGTAAGTTAAGGACGTTTACACATTGAAATCAACTTCTGTGGAGCTCAGGTTTATCTATCTACTGGACGTCAGATATGTTACACGGTGTCACACAAATATATTCCTTTTGAACTCTAGGCACAAGGCCCGAAATTTTGGGAGAGGGGCCAGTCGATTAGGTCAACCCCAGTATGCAACTGATACTTAATCTTCGACTCCCGAAAGGATGGACGGCAAAGTAGACCTCGGCGAAATTTGAACTCAGAACGTAAACAGACGAAATACTTATTTCTTTACTACCCACAAGGGGCTAAACACAGAGGGGACAAACAATGACAGGCAAAGGAATTACGTCGATTATATCGACCCCAGTGCGCAACTGGTACTTAATTTATCGATCCTGAAAGGATGAAAGGCAAAGTCGACCCCGGCGGAATTTGAACTCAGAACGTAACGGCAGACGAAATACCGCTAAGCATTTCGCCCTGCGTGTTAAGGTTTCTACCAGCTCGCCGCCTTCACACACAAATATATTCTGACGAAGAAATTGTGCCTATATAATCAATTACAATTCTTTCCTGAAGTGTGACGCTTGGTAATATTCTTTTACTCTTACGCCGTAAAAGAGATTCGTAAGAGACAGGAATCAGTGAGAGAACCTTGTATCTGTTTCTTCATTCGTTCCAAACAAGTGATCTTCAGTAAAATGCGATCGTCCGTAAAAGGAGAATTTTGCCATCTTGTCTCATTTTTTTGTTCAAGTTGACCTATATATGTAATGTGAAATCCTTCAAGAGCAGGTTTCCATTACAACTGACGTCAGAACCTGACGATATCAACCTCAATTATTTGTGGTTTTGTATGCATTTCAGGAACCATTATGTGCACCAATATCATCTCCCTTGCAGAGAAAAATGAAATTAATGAACAGCACGCTGACCGAAATGTTTAGTGGTATTTCGCCCGTGGCTACGTTCTCAGTTCAAATTCCACAGAGGTCGACTACGCCTTTCATCCTTTTGGAGTCGATAAATTAAGTCCCAGTGAAACACTGTGATCTATGTAATCGACGAGTCCCCTCCCACCAAATTTCAAGTGTTGTGTCTTTAGTAGAAAGGATTATTTGCTCCTCTGATTTTGCCCCAGTATTATTACTGTTATTAGCTTAACAAACGCTCATTCTACGGCGTCATATTATTTACAGTGAAGATTACAGAAGAGAGAAAGACGTCGATTTCATATACGACGGAGTGCTGAAATCCTCCTGGGATTTAAAGGTTTCGTGGAAGGCCTTGTTGGAGGCCCAAACTTCCAAGTTCTTTTCAAGGGTTAGAAAACCAGAAGGACTGCTGCAATGAATGTGTGAATCTGAGACAGAAAATTGTTGAATAAGATCATAATTAACTGATCCTCCTCTGTTTTCTTGTACCCAAGCCGGGAACGTTTCTGCACTCCCTCGTAAGATACAATGTCGTCTTCTTTATAATGAGTATCATACTAAACGTTACAATACATTGTTCAACATTAACAGCAACGAAATGACAAGCGAAACTTTACGTGACGCTGGATTTGCTGGAAATAGCAGCCATTATCTCATTAATTCCTCTTCCAACAAAATTCTTACTGCTTTTATCCCTCTGGATTTACTAACAGAATCAGTGATATACTAAGATGGTTATAATTGATTATATTCCACTACAAATCTTTATGGCATTGTGTTCATTTTAGAAATCAATATACGTATCAATCTCGCTTGAGTAAAAGAGAAACCACACTATTTAAGCTTCAGGAGGAATCGAAAACTCGAACTCCGGCTTACTAGATTAGTACTCCGAACATCTCAGCTACAGAGCCACGCCGGTTCGCACCTTTAAATTATTATGACTTCGATGGTTATAACTTAAACCTATATTGAAACTACACAGAAATTATAATGACGTTCATTGTTGTTATGGTGGTCCTCTGTTACATTTATTCCAGTATTCTTATTAATATTTGTTTAGCTAACAGTTTCACTATAAAGTGTGTTAATTTATGTGGAGACTACAGGAGAGAAATATGTCAGTGCAACAACTCCTGGGCCAACATAAGATATAATGACTTCTATTTGATAAGTTGTACAATCTACAATATTGATTTCAAAATTGCATCGATCTAAGTTATCAAATGCTACTTATTTTATGAACCCAGTAAGGATGAAAGGTAAAATCGACATAGCCGGAATTTGAACCTGGAACCTAATGTCTGGCGAAATGTAGCTAAGCATTTTGTGCGGCGCAGTAACGATTCTGGCAGCTTGCTGCCTTAATACAACATTGGTCCCGAATTTTGGAACAAGGTCGGCAATTTTGGTCGGGAGGGGTAAGCCGAATACACCAACCCCAAACGTTTGTGGCTCTGTATGAATTTCAGGAACCAATATATACACCAATATCATATGCTTTATGAAACAAAATAAAAATGTAAGTAGCTTACTCAGGCTCCGGAGGGATTCGAACACTCGACCTCCAGTTTACTAGACTGGCGCTCTAACCAACTGAGCTACAGAGCCTCGTTGCAAACGGCGTTTCAATAATAATTTTTATTTTGTCTTCAATTAAGGTGGCGAGATGGAAGAATCTTTAACACGCCGGGCGAAATGCTTAGCGTCATTCATCAGTCCCTACGTTCTAACTTCAGATTCCGCCGAGGTCAACTTTGCCATCCATCATTTTGGGGTGGATGAAATAAGTACCGGTTATGTACCGGAGTCGATGTAATCGACTGTCCCCCTACCCCACAATTTCAGGCCTTGTGTCAATAGCAGAAAGCATTATTATGCTTTCAATTATTGCGTAAAAATATTTCAATATCATTACATGAGAACTCAGCTAACTCACCAACATACAAAGTCTGTGGTTTCGTCAAATCGTTAAAGCAAGGTCTTCAAAATATTGATATACAGTTCTGTGTTCATAAACAAGGTCTTCAACATATTTACATACAGGTCTGGATTTATAAACCACCCAGCTCTTTTCTGATTTCTATCCTTCAGGTTTCACTAAAATCAAAAATCATCGACAATTCTAAGGTCAAAATAATCCATTTTAGACATCCAAGAAATCTGTAACTTTGTGTATATTTTTAAAAGCAATGTTTGTATCAGTCTATCTCAAACGAAAAAAAAAAAACAGAAATATTCCAGAAAAAGAAACAAGCTTCGGTAGGAACTCGAGCACTTGACACCCAGTTTTAAGAATTGGCGGGCTAACCTGAACTATTGAGCCACTCACTTCGACGTCTATAATTATTGTGAGGTCGACAATGGTAATGTCTGTGTATATAATTCCATAGAAACTGTAGTTAACAGTTATAATTATGTTCATTGTTGTTTCGTGAACCACGTTATATTAGTTACTCCTCTACTTCTACACAATTATTTTTATTGACATTAGTTTAACGAATCGCCCTACTGGAATGTATTTATATTTGCTGTTAAGAAAACCGGATAGAGGGAGAGATCAGTGTAACTCCTGATTTAATATAAGATATAATGTTGTCTTCTTTATGCTAAGTTATCGTGTTGGACATTACAATACTTGTTCATTAAAAACGGTAACGAAAAGACAAACGATGCTTTATATGACCACTGGATTCACTGGAAATAGCAGCCAACTTTTTCAATAGTTCCTCTTTCAGCAAGATCCAAATTGTTACCGTTTCGTCCTATCGTATTTACTTAAGGAAACAATTAAATACTAACGCAGATATAATCGGTAACTGGTATTTCTTTTATCGACCCATGAAGGATAAAAGCGAGGTCGATCTCAATTGAATTTGAACTCAGAATCTAAAGTCGTATGAAATGCTGCTAAGCATTTTGTCCGGCACGCTAACGATTCTGCCAGCTCGCTGCCTTAATACAACATTTGTTTCAAACTTTAAAACAAAGCCAGCAACTTTGGGTGGAAGGGGTAAGCCAGCAACTTTGGGCGGAAGGGTGGCCCACATAGCCATGGTCTTGGCGGTAGATATCCCTGAAAAGGGGCGGAGGGGGCCAATGTGTTCATCGCATCGGTCATCACCTACCGCCTAACCGTCGTTTCCTGCCCTGATTCGTGGTTGAGCAAGCTGGAAAGACAGCTCTTCCGCTTCTTGTGGAAGGGCTCGAAGCCGCTTGTGAGATGTTCTATTTGCTTCCAACAACCGTTAGAGGGTGGGCTAGGGATGCCTTGGTTGATGATGCACAGGAAATCCGGTGGGTCCATCTGATTGGTGAACGGGTGTGGTCTCCGCTGGGAAACCTGGTTCCATCGTAGATCGAAGCTGGGTACATGGTTTACGGAGTGTCGTAAGGCTCCCCGGATATTCCATCTCTCGGGCAACGCCTGCGTTAGTAGTTCTACCACATTCTTCTATAGAGGGGTGGTAGAGGCGAAATGTGACGATACCTTGGGGGAAGCCCTAGGTCCCGATGATAATCAGCTAGCCAGTCTGTTCAAATGTATATTCGTGCCAAAGACACTGGATAACTTTCAGAAGTTTTAAATTATTTTGAGGTCAACAATGATATTAAAATATTTTGAGGTCAACAATGACAATGCCTGTGTATAATAATTCCATAGAAACTGTAGTTAGAACTTATAACGATGTTCATTGTTGTTTGGTGATACTACGTCATATTATTATTATCTCTATTTTTACATAACTATCCTTCTTCATATCAGTTCAACAAAAACACTCTTACTATAAAGTCTTTATATTTGCTGTAAAGAAAACAGGAGAGAGAGAGAGAGAGAGAGAGAGAGAGATCAGTGTAGCTTCTAGTTTGATATAAGATATAATCTTTTCTACTCTAGGCACAAGGCCCTGAATTTTGGGGGATGGGGCCATTCGATTAGATCGACTCCAATATGTAACTGGTACTTAATTTATCGACCCCGAAGGATGAAAGGCAAAGTCGACCTCGGCGGAATTTGAACTCAGAGCGTAATGACAGGCGAAATACTACTAGGCATTTTGCCCGGCGTGCTAACGATTCTGCCAACTCGCCGACTTCCAACTAAGCTATAATGACACGTCGAGCTGTATGTCTAGATGATAGTAACGTAGATAATTGTAACCTAAACCTATACTAAAACTGTGGTAACCAATTATAATGTCGCCCATTGTTGCTATGGTGCTTCATTTATTCTAGTATCGTTATTAATATTTGTTCAGAAAACAATCTCACTATAACGTCGGCTTATTTAAGTGGAGATTACAAAAGAGAGACACATATCTGTGCAACAACTCCCGCACCAACATAAGATACAGTGAGTTATCTGCGGTGAACTGTATTGGACTTCGTAATACAATCTTCAATGTGGGTTTCAAATTTTGGTACTTGGCAAGAAATAGCGGATAGGAATTAGTCGATTACATCGACCCCAGTTCTCAAATGCTACTTATTTTATCAGCCCCAAATGGATGAAAGGTTAAGTCGACCTCGGCGAATTACTCGTCCTCGGCGAAATTAATCAACCTTAATACAATATTACCAACGGTGACGAAACGACACAGGATGCTTGCGTGACCAATGGATCTGCTTAACATAAAAGCCAACTATCTGAATAAGTTCTCTTTTATCATCACAAGCAATATAGCTGTTGTTTAACCCCGAACTAACCTTGTTCAAACACACCTATGGCGTTCCAAAACAGACCATCCTATATTTAGTTTATCTCCGTTCTAAAACAATAAGTTATGGTTTAGATGGTTTTGACTGATATTTCTAGTACTTCAAGCAGCCACGTAGAAACTCGATAGGCTTATTTTATATCCTTAGACATCGAATGAACAGAAACTCGATAGGCTTATTTTATATCCTTAGACATTGAATGAACAATCAAGAGAATGTTGTAATTAATGCCTTTTACCATTTAGTTAAGGCCATTTACACATCGAATTCAATTCCTGCAGAGCTCAAGTTTACCTTTCATTCTTCAAGACCTCATAAATATCTTCCAACGAAGTAATTGTGTCTATAAAATCATTTACACTTCTTTCCTAAAGTGTGGCACTTGTTACGTATTCTTCAACTCTGTTATAGTAAAAGCGATTCACAAGATACAGGAATCAGTGAGAGAACCTTCTACATGTTCCTTCGGTCGCTGCAAACAAGCGATCATCCAGGAAAGAAGAAGAATTTTGCTAAGTTGTTTCAGTATCTAGTTCAAGTCGACCGACGTAAGTAACGTGAACTGCTTCATCGTGACTAGGTTTCCATAACAACAACTGACGTGAGAACCTGTCCATACATCAACCACAAACGCTTGTTCGTGGATTTTCTAAGTCATTCAGGAAACAATACATATATCAATATCATCCCTCTTACAGAAAAAAAAATTGAAAATCTTCAGCGAAAATACTAGGCTCCGGAGGGACTCGAACACTCGACCTCCAGTTTACTAGACTGGCGCTCTAACCATCTGAGCTACGGAGCCAGTGCGTACAAGATACTTAAATCATTATTATTATGTGTTAAATTATTATGCAATGACATTTCAATAACCCCATTACTAAAGTGGAAATAATCCATTGTAGACATCCGAAGAAATCTGTAAGTTGGTGTACACTTTAGAAATCGATATTCCTATCATTCTATCTCAAACAAAGAAAAAAAAAGAAATATTCCAAAACAACAATAAGCTTCTAGAGGGACTCGAACACTTGACTTCCAGTTTTATAAATTGCGAGTCTAACCTGAGATACTCACTTTAGAGACACTCACACCTACGTCTTTAAAGTAATGTGACGTCAACAATGTTAATGTCTGTGTATAAAAAATAATTACATAGAAATGTAGTTAGCAATTATAATCACAACCCTTGCTATTTGGCAAGCTGGCAGAATCGTCAGCAGAGACGAAATGTTTCGAGGTATTTCGCCCGTCGCTACGTTCTGATTTCAATTTCCACCGCGGACTTTACCTTTCATACTTTTGTTGTTAATAAATTAAGTACTATTGAAACACTGGTCGATGTAATCTATTTGTCCCCTCCGCCCAAGTTTCAGGCATTGTGCCTTTAGTAGAAAGGATTATTTGCTCCTCTATTTTTTTCCCCAGTATTATTACTAATTTTAATTTAACAAACGCTCTTTCTACGACGTTTCTAATATATACAAAAACTTCCTGGCTTTAAGGGTTTCGCGGAAGGCCTGAATGGAGGCCCAAACTTCCAAGTTTTTTTTACAAAGCTTGGAAAAACCGAAGGGCTGCTACAATAGGTGTGTGAATTTTACGTGTATTGAGCTGAATAAAATTACTGCCGTTGCTTGTCAACAATAACTATCGGCGGTGTATCTTTCGTTTGTTACTGTTATTTATGACATCTTTCGTGCGTTTGTACTGGTTTTAGCTTTAAGGTTTTGGGTTAAGGTTTGGGTGTTAGGGTTAGGGTTTTAGGGTTAGTGTGCTAGGGTTACGATTTTAGTGTTAGGGTTGGGGTTTTAGTGTTACGGTTAGGGTTGTCTTAAATAACAGTGACAAACGATATATACGCCGCCGGAAGTTCTTGCAGTAATTTTATTCAGCTCAATACACGTCATTGATTGGTTGAAATTACCGAAATACTACAACTTTAACGTGAAATAACTTCCTAAATATAAGCTTTTCTCAAAAACGCTAGGAGTAAAAGATGTTTTATATGACACATTCTACCAGTGTACGAAGTTTGAAAGTATTTAGTTACAAAAAATTATTTTTTAAATCTGTCGGTCAAAAGGTAAAGATCCTTGGTCGCCATTGACAACAGCAACAAAGCGACGAAAGAAGCTTTATGAGACCACTGGTTTCGCTGGAAATAGTAGCCAAATTTTTGAATAATTCCTCTTTCAACAACATCAAAATTGTTACGGTTTACGTCCTACCGTATTTACTAAAGGAAACAATGAAATACTAACGTAGTTAAATTCCACTGCAAGTTTTTGTGTCTTTGTGTGCATTTTAGATATCAATATCTGTATCAATCTATCTTGAGAAAAGGAAAATAGAAACCACATTGAGTAGGCCTCTCACTTACTTGACTGGAACTCTAACGAACTGTGGCACGTAACCACGTGGGATTGTGCGTTTAAACTATTATGACGTCTACAATTATAACGTAAACTTATAATGAAACTGCACTGCCACTAAAATTTCTGTTCTTTTATGTGGAGACTACAGGAGAGACATACATCAGTGCAACAGCTTTCGGACTACATACGATTGAGTTGATTATATCGACCCCAGTGCGTAACTGGTACTTATTTAATCGACCCCGAAAGGATGAAAAGCTAAGTCGACCTCGGCGGAATTTGAACTCAGAACGTAGCGGCAGACGAAATACCTATTTCTTTATTACCCACAAGAGGCTAAACACAGAGGAGACAAACAAGGACAGACATAGGTATTAAATCGATTACATCGACCCCAGTGCGTAACTGGTACTTAATTTATCGACCCCGAAAGGATGAAAGGCAAAGTCGACCTCGGCGGAATTCGAACTCACAACGTAACGCAGACGAAATACCACTAAGCATTTCGCCCGGTGTGCTAACGATTCTGCTAGCTCGTCGCCTTAATTAAAGACATAGTAATAATATTATGAGCATTATGTAAGAACTGGCTCCGTAGCTCAGTTGGTCAGAGCGCCAGTCTAGTAAACTGGAGGTCGAGTGTTCGAGTCCCTCTGGAGCCTAGTATTCTGTTCGTAATTTTACTTTTGCTCCGCAAAGGAGATTATGTTAGTGCTAATATTGATTCCTGAAATGCATACAAAACCACAAACGTTTGAGGTTGGTGCATTGACAGCTTCTCACGTCAGTTGTTGTAATGGAAGCCTACGCATGACGAAACGTTTCACTTTCCGTACAGGGATCTATACGGTAAGTTGTACTGGACATTCAAATACAATCGTCCATGTTGGTTTCAAATTTTGGCACAAGGCCAGAAATTGCAGGAAGAATTAAGACGATTACATCGACCCCAGTGTTCAACTGGAACTTCTTTTATCGACCCAGCAAGAATGAAAGGCTGAGCCGACTTCCGTTGAATTTGAACTGAGAATCCAAAGTCAGGTGAAATGATGCTGAGCATTTTGTAACGACTCTGCCAGCTCGTTCCCTTAATACAACATTAGTTTCAAATTTTGGAACATGGCCAAAAATTTTGGGCAGCAGGGGTAATTCCAATACACCAACCTCAAACGTTTGTGGCTATGTATGCATCTCAGGAACCAATATCATATGCCAAAAAGAGAATAATTAAACAGCATGGACTCGAACACTCAGCCTCCAGCTTACAAGACTGATGCTCTAACCAACTGTGCTATGGGGCCAGTCTACACGTCCTGATTAAATTATTACTTTTATGTCTTCAATTAAGGTGACGAGCTGGCAAAATCGTTAACGCGCCTAGCGAAATGCTTAGCGGCATTTTGTCAGTCCTCACGGTCCGAGTTCAAATTCTGCTGAGGTCGACTTTGCCTTCATGCTTTCAGTCATGTACCAGTCGTGTACTGGAGTCGATGTAATCAACTAGCCCCGTCGCCACAATTTTAGGCCTTGTGCCAATAGTAGAAAGGATTACTATGTCTTCAATTATTGCGTAAAAATTTCAATAGCATCATTACTTAAGAACTCAATTATCTCACCAACTTAAAGTTTGTGGTTTCGTCAAATCGTTACAACAAAGTCTTCAAGGTGTTTACATACAATTCTGAGTTCATTATCCGCTCAGGTCTGTTCTGGTTTCCATCCTTCAGGTTTCACTAAAAGCTAAAAATGCCGACAATACTAAAGTCGAAATAATCCATCATAGACACCTAAAGAAGTTTGTATGCAACTTTGTGTACATTTTTAAAATCAATATTCGTATCATTCTATCTCAGACAAAGAAGAAATAACTAATGTTCCAGAAAAATAAGCTACTAGAGGGACTCAAACACTTGAGATCCTCTTTTATAAATTGACGGTCTAACCTTAACTTTAAAGCCACTCACATCGACCTCTTTGAAGTATTGTGACGTCAACAATAGTAACATCTGTGTATAATGAATAATTCCATAGAAACTGTAGTTAGCAATTATAATAATGTTCATTGTTGCTTTGTGATACCACGTTACATTGTTTACTCCTCTATTTTTACACAACTATCCTTATTGACATTTATGTAACAAATCATTATTACTAGAACATCTTTATGTTTGCGAAGAAATCAGGAGAGAGAGAGAGAGGAGAGAGAGAGAGAGAGAGAGAGAGAGAAGAGAGAGAGAGAGACCAGTGTAACTTTAATATAAGATATAATGTAGTCGTCTTTATGCTAAGTTATCGTTTGGATATTGCAGTACATTGTTAATTATTAATGGTAACGAAATGACGAGCGAGGCTTTATGTGACCACTGGATTCGTTTGAAATAGCAGCAAAGTATACGAAAAATTACTCTTTCAACAAGGATATCATAACTGTTACCGCTCTCTTCCCAGCAGATTTACTGAAAGACCCAGTGAAATACTGGGGTCGGTATAATCGATTATACATCAGTGTTAACCTTTGTGGACTTTTGTGCATTTTAGAAACCAATATCAGTGCCAAATCTAGCTTGTGAAAAAAAAGGCGGGAGTGGGACCATAACACGGAGGCTCCAGCAGGATTCGAATACCCGATCATCAGTTTATTTGATTAACAGGCTGACCAACCTACCTATGAAAACACGTCGGCTTGTATGTTTAAATTATTGTGACGTCGATAATTATAAGGTTAAACTATACTGAAACTGTTGTGTCCAATTATAATGCCGTTCATTGTTGCTATGGTGATAGGTTGTTACATTTATTCTAGTATCATTTTCAATATTTACTCAGCAAACAATCTCACTATAACGTCGGCTTAAGTGGAGATTACGTAAGAAATATCCGTACAACAACTTCCGAACCAACATAAGATACAATGAGTTATCTGCGGTAAGTTGTATTGGACATCGCAATACAATCTTCAAATTTTGAAGGTTTCAAATTTTGGTGCAAGGCCAACAGTAGCGTGAAGGAGTTAGTCTACTACATCAACCTCGGTTATCAAATGCTATTATTTTATCAACCATGAAAGGTAAAGTTGACCTCGGAGAATTACTAGTCCTCAGCGGAAGCAGCCGACCTAGGCGAAATGGCCTTAGTACAATATTAACAACGGCAATGAAACAACATAGAAGCTTTGCATGACCAATGGATTTGCTTGAAATAGCAGCCAAGTATCTGACTAATTTCTCTTATAAAATCACAAGCAATATAGCTGTTGCTGCTGTTTAACCCATAATTATCCCTGTTCAAACACACACATGAAAGATGACATTCCAAAACTAATCATCCTATATTTAGTTTACCCCGTTATTCTCGTGATACAACTGTCAATGTGTATCACCTTTCTAAAACAGTAAGTTATGGTTTAAAAAGATCAGGATGATATTTCTAGCACGTCAAGCGACCGTGCAGAAAGTCGATAGTTGTCATGGATCCTTAGACATGGATTGAACAATCAGTAGAATGTCAAAAATAATGTTTTCTGGCATTTAGTTAAGGCAGTTTACACAGTGAGGTCAATTTCTGTAGAGTTCAAGTTTTCCTCTTATCTACCGGGCCTCAGATATGTTCCACTTAATCAATTACTCTTCTATCCTAAAGTGTGGCTCTCGGTACCTATTCTTTTCCTTTGTTCTAGTAAAAGAGAGTTATAAGATACAAGAGTCAGCGTGAGAACCTTCTGTTTTTTTTTGTTATTTTTTTTTTTTTGTCGCTCCAAACAAGTGATCTCAGTTACAGCAATCATCCATAGAAGAAGGAGAATTCTTCCAAGTTGTCAAGTATTTTTTTTTCCACTTGATCCCTGTACGGAAAGTGAAACGTTTCGTCATGCGTAGGCTTCCATTACAACAACTGACGTGAGAAGCTGTCAATGCACCAACCTCAGACGTTTGTGGTTTTGTATGCATTTCAGGAATCAATATTAGCACTAACATAATCTCCTTTGCGGAGCAAAAGTAAAATTACGAACAGAATACTAGGCTCCAGAGGGACTCGAACACTCGACCTCCAGTTTACTAGACTGGCACTCTGACCAACTGAGCTACGGAGCCAGTTCTTACATAATTCTCATAATATTATCACTATGTCTTTAATTAAGGCGACGAGCTAGCAGAATCGTTAGCACACCGGGCGAAATGCTTAGTGGTATTTCGTCTGCGTTACGTTGTGAGTTCGAATTCCGCCGAGGTCGACTTTGCCTTTCATCCTTTCGGGGTCGATAAATTAAGTACCAGTTACGCACTGGGGTCGATGTAATCGATTTAATACCTATGTCTGTCCTTGTTTGTCTCCTCTGTGTTTAGCCTCTTGTGGGTAATAAAGAAATAGGTATTTCGTCTGCCGCTACGTTCTGAGTTCAAATTCCGCCGAGGTCGACTTAGCTTTTCATCCTTTCGGGGTCGATTAAATAAGTACCAGTTACGCACTGGGGTCGATATAATCAACTCAATCCATTTGTCTGTCCGTGATTCTCCGCTCTGTGTGTAGCCCCATGTGGGCAGTAAAGAAATAGGTATTTCGTCTGCTGTTGCGTTCTGAGTTCAAATTCCACCGAGGTCGACTTTGCCTTTCATCCTTTCGGGGTCGATTAAATAAGTACCAGCTATGCACTGGGGCCGATGTAATCGACTTACTCCCTTTGTCTGTCCCCTCTATGTTTAGCCCCTTGTGGGCAATAAAGAAATAAATATTAGCACCAATATAGACTCCTTTGCAGACCAAAAGGTAAAATTTCGACCGGGGCTAGGCTCTAGAGGGACTCGAACACTCGACCTCCAGTTTACTAGACTGGCGCTCTAACCAACTGAGCTATGGAGCCCGTTATTACATGCAGCTCATAATATTATTATTATGTCTTTAATTAAGGTGGCGAGCTGGCAGAAACGTTAGCACGCCGGGCGAAATGCGTAGCCGTATTTCGTCTGCCGTTACGTTCTGAGTTCAAATTCCGCCGAGGTCGACTTTGCCTTTCATCGTTTCGGGGTTGATAAATTAAGTACCAGTTACGCACTGGGGTCGATATAATCGACCGAATCCGTTTGTCTGTCCTTGTTTGTCCCCTCTATGTTTAGCCCCTTGTGAGCAATAAAGAAATAGGTATTTCGTCCTTGTTTACGTTCTGAAAGTTTACGATCAACTTTGCCTTTCATCCTTTCGGGAAACTGAAATAAGTACTAGTCAAGTAATGGGGTCGATGTAATCTACTAGCTCCCTCTCCCACTGTTTCAGGTTTTGTACTTGTTGTAGAAAGGATTATTATGTCTTCAATTATTACATAAAAATTTTCAATAATATCAGTTATGTAGGAATTCAATTAACTGATCAACTTATCAAGTCCCCGGTTTCGTCAGATCGTTAGATCAAGGTCTTCAAGTTCTGGGTTCATATACAGCTCAAATCTATATTGGTTTTTCACCGCTCCAGTTTTACTAAAATGAAACGCCGAAAATACTAAGATCCATATAATAGATGATATACAACCGAAAAAAGTTTATAAGTTTGTGTGCACTTTTAAGCAATATTTGTACCAATGAAGCTATATCGAAGAAATATTAAGAATGCTTTGGCGGGGGGGGGGGGAACGAGGCCTGAGAGAGACTCGAACAAACGATCGCTGATTTATAGAACTGGCTATGCAGCTTGCGACTTTTAAATTATTGTGACGTTGACAATGATAACGTCTGTACATAATGAACAATGACATAGAATCTATAGATACAAAGTATAATGATGTTCATTGTTGTTTGGTGGTGCCTTGTTATATATTATTAACTCTTCTATTTTTAAACTTGTATTCTTACTTATGATATTAGTTTAACGAACACGCTTACTAGGGCTTCTCTTTCTTTTTATTTACCGTAAAGTTTACAAGAAAGAGAGATATCAGCATAACTCTTGGTTTAATATAAGATATAATGTCTTCGTTATTGTGAGTTATCATATTGGACATTACATACGATACAATCTTCAACACTGACAGCAGAATTTTTATGTAACCACTGGATCTACTGGAAATAGCAGTCAAGTATATGAATAATTTCTCATTCAACAAGATCAAAATTTTTATTGTTTTCCTCACTCCTGATTTACTAAAAGAATCAGTGAAATGATATGGTCGAAATGATCGGTTATTTTCAACTGTAAGATTTTGTTGCCTTGTTTACATTTCAGAAATTAATATCGGTTTCAATCTAGCTTGAGAAAAAAAAAACAATTGTTCACATTATGTAGGCTACAGAGAGATTCGAAAACTCGACTTCTAGTTTACTAGACTGTTGCACTAACCAACTGAGTCACGCCGCATTGTACGTTTAAATTATAATGACGTCGATAATTGTAACGTAAACCTATCCTGAAACTAATTATAATGACGTTCATTGTTATCGTAGGTCATTGCTAAATTTAGTTCAGTATCTTTATTGATATTAATTTAGCAAACACACTAAAATATGTGCTTATCTACAGTGGAGATTAGAGAAAACAGACATATCAGTGTAACAACTCTCGGTCCAACATAAGATATAACGGGTCCTGTATGGTAAGTTGTAATGGGCATTAGAGTACAATCGTCAATACTACCATCTGCAAAGGCGGTGAGCTGGCAGATTCGTTAGCACGCCGGGCGAAGTACTTCGCGGTATTTCGTCCATTTTCATACCCGGAGTTCAAATTCCGCCGAGCTTGACTTTACCTTTCATCCATTCGGATGAACACTGAGAGCGATGTAATCGACTTACCCTTCCTTCGAAATTACTGGTCTTGTGCCTAAATTCGAAACCAATATTTCTACCATTGTATCTTCAGCAAAGAAGAAGCAAAAAAATAAAGGAATGTTTAGGAAAAATATACAAGGATCCAGAGAGATTTGAGACCATGACCTACAGTCTATTAAACTGGCGCTCTATCAAATTGAGCCACGGAGCCACACAAGTCAACATCTTTGAATTGTTATGATGTAACAATCGTAACATCTGTGTGTAACGAACAATAACAATCTGTAGTTATAAATTATAATGATGTTCATTGTTGCCTGATGATACGCTATTGACTCTATTTTTACACAAGTATTTTTATTAACATCAGTTTAACAGAGCATTTTTACTATAACGTTTTCTCATTTACTGTAAAAATTACTGGAGAGACATCGGTGTAACTAACTCCTAGTTTAACATAAGATATAATGTCGTCTTCTTTATGGTGTGTTGTATTGGATATTTTTTCTACTCAAGGCACAAGGCCCGAAATTTTGGGAGGCGGGAAACCAGTCGATTAGATCTACTCCAGTACGCAACTGGTACTTAATTTATCGATCCCGAAAAGATGAAAGTCAAAGTCAACCTCGGCAGAATTTGAACTCAGAACGTATTAGATATTACAATATATTGTTCAACATTAACAAAGGGAACGAAATGATGAACGAAGCTTTACATGACCACTGGATTTGCAGGAAATTGTAGCCAATTATCTCTTTCAACAGCAGCATCAAATTGCTTGTGTTGTCATTCTACCGGATTTATCAAAACAACCGGTGGGACTTGTGTGCATTTCAGAAATGAATATCAGTACCAATCAATTTTTAGGAAAAAAAAAAAATTATTTTATGTAGGCTCCAGAGAGATTCGAACACTCGACCTCCAGTTTACTAGACTGGCGCTCTAACCAACTGAGCTATGGAGCCCTGTCGGCTGTACGGTTAAATTATTATGATGTCAGCAATACAATCTTCACTATTGACAATTATAAGGAAGCGATATAGGAAAATTTACATGACCACTGGTCTTGCTGAAAGTAGCAGCCAAGAATCTGAAAAATTACTCTTACCAACAAAATCATTATAGTTGTTGCTATGTTTGGTCCCTAATTAGCTCCCTTCAAAGAAACCAAAGGCATTCTTTCGATATAACTCGACAAAATCAAAACATTTCACTTCGGGTATTTCCATGGAAGCAAATGACAGTTCGATTCTGTTTTCTGCTTGGAAATTTGCAGATTTTACATACACACATGAAACAGGTAAGAACAAATATGCAAGGCATTTTTTTTTTTTAAATGAGACATTGCTGGCATAATTTCCTTATATCTATACTCCACAACCCACAGAAATACCCGAAGTGAAATGTTTAGATTTTGTCGAGTTATATCGAAAGAATGCCAAACCAAAGATCAATATGTATCAACCCTGCTCTTCTATGTTTGCTTTATTCAGAGCCGCTTGTAGTTCAGCCTCCAGGGTGTATCCTTTCTAAAACAGTAGGTTATGATTTGACAGCAATTTGGCTGGTAATTTTAGTATGCCGTGTCGCCATGCATAAGCTCTATATTTGCCTCGTACTTAATTCTGTCTTTTAATTGTAACGAGTAAAATCATTAGGACGTCGAAATTAATGTCTTGTGGAATTCATTAACAGACAATTAACTTTTTAGTTCAATTCTCATCGAAGTCATATTCGCCTTTTAACCTGTTGTAATCGATAAATAAATAAGCAGGTAAACAATGGTGACTGCTTAATCGATTAAACTTCTCCCTCAAAATTTGTCACCTTGTGCCTCCTCTTTTATTGGTTCTTATCACTGAACTGCAGCCAATGAATTTTTAATCAGCCATATCGATTCTAATACTTATTGATCCATCTTTAATCTTTAATTCGATGAACACATACAACGCCCGTTTTGTTTTAACTTGATTTCCACCCCGTCGGTTACGACGACGAGAATTCCAATTGATCCGATCGGCAGAACAGCCTGCTAATGTAATTAACGTGCAAGTGGCTTAGCGCTCCACGGACACGCGTATCCTTAACGTAGTTCTCAGGGAGATTCAGTGTGACACAGAATGTGACAAGGCTGGTCCTTTAAAGTACAGGTCCATTTCATTTTTGCCGGCTGAGTGGACTGAGGCAATATGAAGTAATGTGTCTTGCTCGAGGACACAATTGACTGCCGAGCATCGAACCCAATACTTTACGATCTTGATCCACGTCATTAAGCCTCTAACCATTAAGGTGGGACCTTCACATTGACTTGATTAGACGTAACTGTCAGACATACACACACAAATACACACGCACGTACACACATACATATTAATACACTCGCACGTACACACACACAAATACACACACATACGAGTGACGCGTTAATGACGAGAATATAACATATCCAAAATGAATACACAATACTCAAAACGATTAAATACAGTATACAGTAACGCCTCGTAATACGAGTTAATCTGATTGCGGAGACCGCTCGTAAAGCGAAAAGTCGTAAAACAGAGTAATATTTTCCCATAGTAGCAACATTATAAATCGTAATTCGTTCCCAGAAAAATATTTTACCAATAAAATTTATAATACTCGTAAATAAATGACAATAAAATAACAGTCGAATGTAAAGAATATTTTATGTAAAATAAAATGAATGTCAAGATCATTTATAATAAAAGCTATTATTATCATAATAGTTTTCTGAATCATTTTCCCTCGTACTAGACTCGCACACATCACCACTTGTAGCCGCGATCATTGATTCACCGATTCTCGCAGACGGACCTGTAGATCTCTTTTTAAAGAAACAAGTCTTGAGTTGTTTGCTAAGAAGAAGCGCTCTATAGATTTCTCGGTAACATGCAGAACCATTTATGGTAGTAGAAATTTTTGCTCTTCGATCAAAATTTGGATCGTGTGCTTGAAAAATAAACTCGTAAACCTGAGATCTCGTAAAGCGGTTCCTCTCCGGAGGTCGACTTTGCCTTTCATCCTTGAGGAGTCGATGAAATAAGTACCAGTTACGCACTGGGGTCGATGAAATCGACTTTCTCCCCCCCCCCCCAACTTTCAGGACTTGTGCCTATGGTAGAAAAGAAAGACAATAAAACCGTTGGTTGTATCTAGCCGTTCGATCAAAACTACCTACGTGCCACAGACTTGCTAAATTAGGGCTCACTCGGCCCAACCTTGCAACAACAACGACGATGACAACAAGATCACCCTAATTTTAGGTTGGCAGATTCGGCCAACGAAAATCAAAAGCGTTCAACTTGAACCTTGTGTATCAGTAACGGGTTTAGAATTCGTGACATCTCGACAACTTTGTCGGCTCGACGACAAACAACGACAATACTAACGAGACAGATTTTACGAGACCGCTCGATTTTTTAGAAATAGCAGCCAAATCTCACTCAAATTATTCCCCACCGTTTTAAATAAGGGAAAAGTTACATTAGATAATAACCCGTATGTTATTTCTGCACATCGTTAATACAACGGCTTAGCTACGGTTGGAATGTCTTTGATCGTAGGTTTTCTGCCTGACCAGGGTTAACGTGGTCTCAACAGCACCATCAAGAACAGCTACTGTAGTATTTATTACAACTACAGATATTTACATTATAGATGGCCGTTATACGTTATCTGATTGTTATTTGAAGCTTCAGAACGGCAAAATTACAGCTTGCGAAAACTTCAAATTTTATATGGAAATTGATAGCTTGTTAGTAGTACGGATGGATGTAGTTGGTTCGGATATTATGTAAATATAAATTATCGATTTCGTGTAATCCCAGGATTTTTTATTAAAGCTTCAGTGTATGGAAACCACTTATGGGAAGTACAGCGCATGGAAGTTACAACTTTGATAATGCTACAACTTGCAGGAGCTTCTGCTTTTTATGTTGAAATGAATAGCTATTTAGTGACAAGGTTGGATGCAGTCGCTTTATGTGGGAATGACTGGCTGAAAATGACTGGCTGGAAATAACCGAGTTAAGTTGTTTGTGACAGCTATAGAAATATCGATATACATTCGATAGTAGGATGGTTGCAGAAAGAGGGAGGACGGATAGAATTATTATTGAGAAAATCCGATTTTATGGCGAACAATAGTAGCAGTATTTGAATGTTAGTTTGTAAGCTTTGGAAAACGTCTCCATGTATGTATTTGTGTGTGTGTGTGTGCACGCACGGTGCATGTGTGTGTGTGTGTGTTTGTATGTATGCGTTTCTATTATTGCGCATACATAAAATATATTAGTGAGTGTGCTTACTGTGTTCGTGAAAACATGTACGTATGCATGTATGCATTACGTATGTATGCATATACAGGTGTGTTGTTTATGCATGCATACATATGCATGTACACATTGTGTGCATGTATGGGTATGCATGTATATGTACGTAAGCATGCACGTGCGGAGGCGTAGAAAATACCTGGATTTCGTTGTAGCTGGATGCGTAGTAAAACCACTTGCAGAAGGACAGCTACAAAATCAATCCCCTACTGACTTGTAGGTATTTTTAATAGCAAAGTTTAGAAAAAGAACCCCTCCTATAAAACTTGTGGTTGAAAATATTGCCAGGTCATCTTGCTCTTTCTCGTCACTGGTTATTCAACTATGGATGTTTAGAGACCAGTATACGTGAACAGGCATATGTCACTATAGCCATTGTCGTACACATAATGTCTTGTATGAGGAACAATTATCATAACATTTATGCAGATATGTATGTAAGTATATATATATATATATATATTATATATATATATATAATATATATATATATATATACAGAGCGAGAGAGAAAGAGAGAAAGAGAGAGGTTATGAGGTAATGGTATCAAGACCCAAAGGTGTCAGGTAATGCTGAGTAAATTCTATAGATAGACCGTTGTTAAGCTCCAGGTTCGGTGATTATGCGAATAAGGAGTCCAACGTGGGTCATATATCAGAAAGTGTATATATAAAAAAAAATTTCAGAATTAGATAAAAAAAAACCCCAAGGCTGTGAAGAATTTAGAACATTTATAAATAGGTCTTACAGCTGTTTCCAGGATATTTATTATATCCCTTCATCGGAGACGGTGCGAAAAAATGGTTCAGCAATAGTTAATTTAGATAAGATATGAAATAGAGAGTGAAGTGGAGGAATGAAAATAGATATGAGATATGCAAGGGTATTGCATTTGTAAATCCATTATTTAGGCAGAATGGTATACATATAAGATTCCAATACCTCGTGGGTAAATTCCAATAGTATTTAAAATTGGTCATTCCAAGTATAGAGTTTGTATACAGTGTTATTGAATCAAGAGTTTTATTTAAAGTGACCTAAAAGTAGGGAATGTATTTGTAAGGTCAAATCGAAAACAGGAAGAGGGAAATAAAGAAAAGAGAAAAGAGGAAAACAGAAATACAAGAAGAGAAATAATAAAGACATGAAGACAGGGAAAGTGTACCAGTCAAGATTACTTGAAAGTAGGAATGGGGAAATGAAGGCGGCGAGCTGGCAGACACATTAGCACGCCGGGCGAAATGCTTAGCGGTATTTCGTCTGCCGCTGCGTTCTGAGTTCAAATTCCGCCGAGGTCGACTTTGCCTTTCATCCTTTCGAGGTCGATAAATTAAGTACCAGTTACGCACTGGGGTCGATATGATCAACTTAATCTGTTTGTCTATCCTTGTTAGCCCCTTGTGGGTAGTAAAGAAGCAGGAATGGGGAGATGAGGGTGATAGAGAGAGAAAGATATTAGAATGTAAAAAGATGATAGAGTAAAGAGTAAATAAGTGTCAGATAGAGGGAACGGGGGTGATAGAAAAAGAGAGGTATAATAGTGTAAAAGGTAAAGGAGCGTCAGTTATGTAGTGATAGAATCTAAGTGATGGGGCAGAGAGAGGGGCAGTAATATGGTGGAATGAAGAATATATATTAACTACTGTCGTAGCTTCTTTGATTTTATATGCTTTCTCAGTCATTAGATTGCGGCCATGCTGGGGCAACGCACGTTGAATTCATTGACGCCAATTCTTATTTTTTTAAGCCTGGTACTTATTCTATCGGTTTATTTTGTCGAACCGTAATATACGGAAATGCAAACAAGCCAACACACACACACACACACACACACACACACACATACATATGCATAAACACGCACACATACACGATATGTTTCCACAGTTTCTGTCAACCAAATTCACTCACAAGATATTGCTTGGCCCACTCGCCTAAGTTGTCACACAGTGGAACTGAACCCGAAATCACGTGGTTGCGAAGCGATATTCGTAACCGCACACCCATGTGGGGGTGGAATATATTTCGTACCTAGACCCCCAAGTTGTTTTGTGGATTGTCGCTAGCGCGCACCTTAACGGTCCAAGTAGAATCTTTAAAAGATAGCCGATCCACGTTATCAAAGGTCAATTCTTAATAAACGTAATGCTCACAATTGAGCGTACCGTGTTACTAGATTAGTAAACAAAGATATATATATATATATATATATATATATATATAATATATATATATATATATAGTGTGTGTGTGTGTGTTTCTGTGTGTATACGACTGGTTTCAGTACAGTTTCTGTCTATTAAATTTTACTCACAAAGTAGTGGCTAACTCGAGGTTAAAATAGACGACCCTTCACCAAGATGCTGCGTGGTGGGATCCAGCTCGGAATTAAATAGTTGCCAAGTAAAATTCTTAACTATACAGTTCTGCCGACACCTTTATTCGTCTAGATTTCTTTTCGCATTTATTTTTTCCTCATCCTTATATTTTATTATTATTATATAAATATATGTAAATATATATAAAAAAAAAAACTAAAGAAAGCATTATCATCATTGAGTGTGTATGCATGTGTGAACGTTGATGTGTGTGTGTATGTGTGTCTGTGTGTGTTGTGTGTGTGTGTGTGTGTGTGTGTGTGTGTGTGTGTGTGTGTGTGTGTGTGTGTGTGTGTGTTGCTCTCCTCTACAAGTTATAAGTAGATGCTCGGAACTAGAAGCGTTTTACGTTTACATTTTGATAAGTGCGAGACGTACGGTTTTCACTCTTAGATCCATTCATTATAATTGGTTTCATTTAGCCTCCAGGCGTAAAATTCCAAAGAAAGGAAATTCATATCGAGTTGAAATTAATGTGTCATGAAGATATCTTCACAAAAGATAAGGCCTGGAGCCTCCATTTCTCAAAACAGTCACAATTATTATTTCATTCGAGGAAGACAAGCTATGACATTTGCACTTGATAAATATAGTGACAACTTCTACATCTTTGAGAACATAAACATAACTAAAACGATAACAAAGAATTATTGATTTATAACATAAGGAAAAGGGTATAGTTTACTTTATAGACTTTGGTACTTGACTGGTTCTTATTATACCGACCACCATAAAGATAAAAATCAAAGATGACATTGACGGGATATGAACCAAGAATACTTATCCATATACAAAGTAGCTCTGATACTTATGGTTTCTTGTATATCATTCAAGAACATTTTATATTTTATCAAATATTTCAAATATAAACTTTTTTCACGATCCTTTCAAAAGTACTACTGCAACCTATAGTTTGGAAAATGCTATTCTATATATCTAAATGCAAAGAATTTTGTTTTCCTGATCCTTTCAAAATTATACCCTTATTCCATAGTTTGTAGAAAAAATGTTTTTAACGTATTAAAGCATATAGGCGTCAACTTCACATATAGGAGTCAGGGTGAGGTATTTGATACATTTGTATGGAAAAAGGTGCGTCTTATATGCCATCAAAAACGGTAATTTGTGCAACAAGTGATAAGTAGAATATGGGAGGCCTACCCTCCACCACCACTCTCAGCCTTATGTCCTCGGGCAGAACTATTTCTTCTGCAATTCTGTTGAGGCCTTCTAAACTCGCTTGTATGACCATCTCTGTGCCATACCCCCAATAATTCAACCTTTTGATTCTCGTTGCTTTGAGTACCTTGGCCTCCTCCTACTCCATGTTAAACATAATGGCTGCCATCAGCCATGTTTCCTTTACCTCTGGGGGTACTTTCCCAACTCTCACTCTGGCAATACGTTTGCCACAGTACGTCGGCAAAAGTACCCATTCTTCCGTTCTTATGGCTTCTGTGGAGTACTTAATCGCTTCGTCCTCCGTCACGAAACGCACTTCCACTGTGCCATATCTCCTTCCACGTGTGATGAACGTGGTCAGCTTCTTGATTTCCTTCAAGCATTCCTCAATAGCTTCAATAGGTGCTATTTCTATCTTCCTTGTTGATAACCTCAGAGTCCTAAAAATGACCGTTCTTTTGTTTACACTGCTTGTGAGTCCCTCAGGCGGCGTTAGTCTCAACATGTTTCCCTCCTTTTTCAGTAGTTTCTCACATTATTTCATCTTCTTCGGCTCAACTTTTACTGCGCGAACCTCTAAAGCTTCAATCTCCATTCCTCTACCAGTTTCTGCCGCAAAACTGTGGTCTCCTACTGGCACTTTCTCCATCTTTCCCACAATGGGAAAAAAACAACAGGAACAGCAATTTCAACAGTAACAATCAATAATCTTGGGTACACCCACGAGGGGAAACCTTCAACAAATATTTAACAAGGTGACTTACGTCTAACAGCAATCAAAAAACTCAACAAAATTAACTCCAATTCATATAAATATCTCTGACCGCTAACCCTATTATTAACATCTATATTTTTATTCTCTCTCCCTCAGACCGCTACGATTTATAGTCGTTCGGTCAAGTCTATTGTCGCAGGGGGTGTCGTGACTCTCGCCACAACAAAGTGTAAATCAACCTCAACGGAATTTGAACTCAGGATGTAAAGACAGACGAAATGCTGCTAAGCATTTTGCCAGACGTAGTAGTGATTCTGCCAACTCGCTGACTTACAGTGGTCAATATATTAAGTACTGGATTCGATGCAATTGATTATAATCACGGATGCAGGACCCAACATGGCCACCACCCAAGGACTGAAATTTTAAAAGAAATGATTTAAGTGGACACTAAGTTCTAGACTTTTAACAGAAGAAACGGTGAAAAACTTCTTTTGGCACAAGGGATGGGACTAGTTTGTTTTACATTCACCCCGATGTCCAAATGGTACTTATTCTGCGACCCCGTAAGAATGAAATGCTAAGTCGATGGAATTTAAACTCAAAGAAACGGTGTTAAGCATTTTGTTGGATTCACTAACGATTCTATCAGCTCAGCACCTTGAAACCAACCGTAGTAGAACCGTTTAAAGGGTTTAATATAAGCGACAGAGCATCAAACCAAATGCTTAAGGGTTTTTCGTTACGCCTCATTACGTCCTGACCTCACATCTCACTGGCAGTGGCTTTTAGGCTTCATTTTCCGTCATGGGTTAAATGGGTATCAATAAAGTACTGAAGTCCGTTTGTGTGAGTATATCCTCCTGTGGACGTAGGCATGGTTGTGTGGTTAAGAAGCTTGCTTTGCAGCCACGAAATTTGGAGTTCAGTCGCGCCAGTTCAATGCCTTACGTGTGAATTTAGTAGACGGAAACTATAAGGTGGCACATCGTACAAGTGTGTGGACATGTGTATATGTGTGTGTGTGTTGTCCCTCTCCCTTCACACCCACCGTTTGACAACCGGTGTTGGTTTGTTCACGTCCCCGTAACTAATTGGTTCGGCAAAGGGTCCGATAGTACAAGTACCAGGCTTTTAAAGAAATGAATACTGGAGTCGATTTGTTCAACTAAAACGCTTCAAGGCGGTGCCCTGCGTGATCGCAATCCAATGACCGAAACAAGAACAAAATAAAGATAAAGATCTTCAAATATTAGTCCTGATACTTCTACTTCCATTAATTTTGAAAATAACAAAGAATTTCGAAAAATCACTTTACCTTCTTAAGCTAGGGTTTGGTATATAAACATAAATTAACATAAAGTTTTCATGAATAGTTTTAATCTAGATCACTTTAAGATATAAAAATTGTATTATGATATCGATTTCAAATTTTGGCACAAGACCAGCAATTTTGGTGGAGAGAATAAGTCGATTACATCGACCCCAGTAAACACTGATACATATTTTATCGAATCCGAAAGGATGAAAAGCAAAGTCGACCACAACGGAATTTGAACTCAGAACGTAAAGACGGACGAAATGCAGAAGCATTTTCCCCGGCGTGCTAACGATTCTATTAACTCGTTGCCTTTAATTGTATTATAGTACCGGGGTGGTATCAGTTATTTTGGTATCAAAAGGGTTGCTTAAACACTTAGGTGTGTTTGATCCACTTTCTTTGCACTAACGTCTCTTGATTCTTTTCCAGGCGCTACTTCGATGGTAGAAAAGGTTTTACGAGGGAGAGATGTTAATCGCCCCGATCGATTATAGATTTATTCTCAATGACATCATGATTTCAAAACTTGACGCAAGGCCAGCGATTTTAGGAAAGGGTTTAGTCAGGTCGTGTCGATTACAGCAAAACCAGTGTCCAACTGGTACTTATTTTCTCGACTCCAAAAGGATGATAACAAAATCAACTTCGGCGTCATTTGACCTCAGAATACAAAGAGCCGTGATAAGATACCGCTAAGCAACTTTTTCTACCCCCGACGTGCTAACGAATCTGCCAGCTCGTCGCCTCCTGGTTCCAAATTTTGGCACAAGTCCTGCAGTTTTACTGGGAGTGAGCTAGTCGATTACATCGTGCCAGTATTCAGTTGGTATTTATTTTATGTAACTCGAAGGAATGAAAGGCAAAGTCGACCTTGGCAGAATTTGAACTCAGAACGTACAGCAGGAAGAAATACTACAGTGATTTTTTCCCTTTCGCTCTAACGATTTTGCCAGCTTACCGCCTTCCCTGAACGATATAACAGAGGAAATGCTCCAGTTTTTCTCTTATCAGAGAATAAAAATAGCATAAACCAGGTGAAGGTAGTGGGTTGTCTGAATTGGCCTTGTTCTCTGTTAACTATCAATGACACTGCACTTTTCTGATGAACAATTTCCATTCAAGTATTAAATAATAATTTCATAGTGTAATAATAATCATATTGAAGTGAAACTAGGCGCAGCTTTGCAGTAAAAAGTTATTGTTTTAATAACAAAACAAGTTTTTTTTAGTCTAGAGTATTCAACGTGTGAGAACGACGCGTCACTGACGTCATGAATTAGCGTAACTTTGGTTATTGTTGATCTTGATCTAAATACATTTGAGTACAGACAATAGATTCCGCTGAACTATTTCCACAATATCTTTTAGTATTACAAGGTGTGTTTTATATAAACTAGTAGAGTCACCGTTGTCGGTTCGAAGTTTATTTTTGTAACTATAAGCGTGTGTCCCGCTCTTGAATGTTCATGTTCAAATTCACGAGACGTTATTTATGTAAAACGTTGTTCCGTATCCTGACCAACGGTTTTCAGGTGATATTTCAGTTTGAACCTGAGGCCTCTATTAAGCTTTTCATGACTTCGGGGTCGATAAATTAAGTGGACGAGAGCGATAGTATTGAAAATAAGCATTAGGTTTAAGTATATTAGGTACACAAACATTTAGACTTCAGAACATGATGTATTGAAATACATTACGTATCTATTCATTTACTTGTTGTAGTATTTGACCCATGAAAAGGCTGGAGCACCGCTGTATAGAGTTCGCCGATCAAATCGACCCCAGCACATACTTTTTAAGTCTGGATCTTATTCTAGCTGTCTCTTTTGCCGAACCGTACGTAAACAAACTGACACTGGTCGTCAAGCGGTGAGGAGACAAACACACACACACACACACACACACACACACACACACACACAAGCACACACACTCACATACTTACATGCACATGACAGGCTCTTCCACAATTTTCATTTACCTTCTTCACTCACAAGCATGCCCAAGATGCCATGCAGTGGGACTGAACTCAAAACCACATGATTCAGAAGCGAATTTCTTAACCACAGCCATACCTGCGTCTTAAGTGTTAGGTTTCAATAACTGTCTCCTTATTTATTTCATAAATCGAATCCAAGTAGTTGTCTTAATGCTTTTATTGGACAGCTGTTGTCTTCTTCTTCTTCTTCTTCTTCTTCTTCTTCTTCTTCTTCTTCTTCTTCTTCTTCTTCTTCTTCTTCTTCTTCTTCTTCCAATCAGGACTCATGCCATTAGCCACAAAGAATAATCTCTCATTCGAGCCTAATCTGAGCTACTAAGAGTGCTTGTGGCAACTTGAAGATCCACCCACCACACGCGATAGACTGGCGGTTGCACGGGCGCGAAAGCTACGTTGTTATCCTCATTCCGTAAACGGTGGCTTTTAACGGGTGGAGAGCTGACCCATCCTGGGGTACAGAGGATTCGCAATCTCGACTAGGGTCTGAAAGTTTACCACACCATAGTGGTTTACACCATGGTTCCTCTACTTTGTGGCAGAAGTAGGAAGAAAGAGTGAGAGAAAGTTGTGGTGAAAGAGTACAGCGGGGTTCACACCCCCCGCCCCTGCCGGAGCATCGTGAAGCTTAGGTGTTTTTGCTCAATAAACACTCACAATGCCCGGTCTGGGAATAGAAACCGCGTTCTTACGACCGCGAGTCCGCTGCCCTAACTACTGGGCCATTGCCCCTCCACGTAGCTGTTGTTGCCGCCATTGCTACTGCGCTTATAGGTTAGACAAATGATTAAAGACGTTCCAGCCAAGACCATCACTTACGGCTGTATTCTTTCCCATTCTTTTTTTTTCAGAACGTTGCCTGATATGTTCTCTCTCATTCTCTCCCTCCCTCCCCCTCCCCCCTCCCCCTCCCTCTCTCTCAACTTCTCTCTCTCCCTTTCTTCTTTTCCCTTCAAAAGACAGCAAAGTTTTGTCTGAGGCTTGACTTGGTTGCTATTCTTAATAGATTTGAGAACGTGTATCTAGGACTTCATTATCCTATATATTCTTTTCTCTCTCTCACTTCTCTTCTCTTCTCTTTTCTTCTCTTTCTCCTTCTCTCTTTCTCTTCAAATGACAGTAATGTTTTATTCGAGGCTTGATTTGGTTGCAATTTCTAACAGATTGAGTGACCGCGTCAAGACTTACTCGCTGGAACGTGATGGAGTTTGTTTACACTGATGTAGAATTTTTGCTTTGGATTCCACTTCATTTTTTTTCTACTCTCTTCCCCACTTGAAACACAAACACAGTGATACAGCGGTTATATCATCTTCAAGTAATATTGATCCCCAAGACAACGATATTCCCAGTTAAAAATTTTACGCATTATTAAACGTCAGCATTAGAATGCTAAGCTGGCAGAATCGCTAAGCATAAGGCGGTAAGCTGGCAGAAATGTTAGCACGCCAGGGGAAATGCTTAGCGGCATTACGTCTGCCGTTACGTTCTGAGTTCAAATTCCGCCGAGGTTGACTTTGCCTTTCATCCTTTCGGGGTCGATTAAATAAGTGCCAGTTACGCACTGGGGGTCGATATAATAGACTTAATCCGTTTGTCTGTCCTTGTTTGTCCTCTCTGTGTTTAGCCCCTTGTGGGTAGTAAAGAAATAGGTATTTCGTCTGCCGCTACGTTCTGAGTTCAAATTCCGCCGATGTCGACTTTGCCTTTCATCCTTTCGAGATCGATTACCAGTTACGCACTGGGGTCGATGTAATCAACTTAATCCCTTTGTCTGTACTTGTTTGTCTCCTCTATGTTTAGCCCCTTGTGGGCAATAAAGAAATAAGAAACGTTAGCACATCGGGTGAAATGTTTATCGGTATTTCGTCTGTCTTTACGTTCTGAGTTCAAATTTTTCAGAGGTCGACTTTGCTTTTCATGACTTTCGGGGTCGATAAATTAAGTAGCAGTTGTGTACTGGGGTCGATCTAATCGACTGGCCCCCTTTCCAAAAATTTCGGGCCTTGTGCCTAGAGTAGAAAAGAATCGTAAGCACGCCGGGCAAAATGTTTAGCGACATTTCGCCCGTCTTTACGTTCTGAGTTCAAATTCCACCGTGGTTGACGTTTATCTTTTATCCTTTCGGGGTCGGTAAAATAAGTACCAGTTGAGCACTGGAGTCTATGTAATCGACTAACCCCAACTCCCGAAATTGCTGGCCTTGTGCCAAAATTTGAAACCATTATCATACGTCAACATTTATCTCCATAGTATTTTCGATATCGGTTCCGTACTAATTAGTAACTGTCTGCTAGTCTTTTTTTTTTTGTCTTGCTTGTGTTTTAAACAAATCGTTTAAAAGAAAACAGTCTGTGGACAATAATCAGAATAAACATATAAATAAACATACAATTAATGGAAACACATTTAATGCCGGATGGTGAGTTAATTACAATCACAATTTTAGTTTACATCAGGATCGCAAAAGCTTTTACTTGATACATTGTTGTTGTTGTTGCTGTTCGAGTTGTTAATATTGGTGGTGGTGGTCTTGTTGATGTTGGTGGTACTAGTGTTGGTGGATTATGTTAGGGTTGGCTGTGGTGGCAGTGACTGCAATCATGGTAACTGTAAGGCTGGCGGGGTTGGTGATGGCGGTAAAAGTGGTAGTAATCTTGTTGTAGTGGTGATAGTATAGGTGGAGGTGGTAGTAAAGGTAGTGGTGTTGTTGTTGTCGGCGGAGGCGGAGGCGGCAGTGATGGTGGTGATGTATCAGTAAAATACCTCAATTTTCTGATGTCACATTCACCACCACCTGAAAAATTATCACCTGCTCAGATAGGGACATCCACTCATCTCATTTTTAATTGAGGGTATCACAAGCGAAGGGATAATAGAAGGAGATCGGGAGCGGTGTTAAATGGCCAGAGAAGAGACACTGAAATATAGGAAGAAGCTTGCTTTTAAATGGATGGATGATCCGAATTGCCGTTGTGTTCTCTTTTGTGAGCAGAATCAAAATTAACCCTAAAACCTAACGAAAGAACAATAAGCTCCTACAGCTAGATGTTATACATTTAATGTTGTCATTACAGTAAGCTCTTCTAGATCCAGAATATTGCCGGATAACTGAATTTTCCGGATATCTGATCATCACTTTTTAAATCATTAAAGCATCTTTACAAAATTCATTAAAACTCTGTATAGGCGCGGCTGTGTGGTAAGACGTTTGCTTCCCAACCACATGGGTCCGGGTTCAGTCCCACTGCGTGACACTTGAAGTATGTCTTCGACTATAACCTCGGGCCGACTAAATCCTTCTGAATGGATTTGGTGGACAAAAGCTGAAACAAGCCGTCATATGTGTGTGTGTGTTGACAACCGGTGTTGGTATGTTTTCGTCACCGTACGGTAGCAATTCAGCAAAAGAGACCGATAAAACAAGTACTAGGCTTTTAAAAAATAAGTAGTGGGTTCGATTCACTCGACTAAAAAAAAACATTCTTCGAGAAGATGCCCCAGCATGGCCTCAGTCTAATGGCTGAAACAAATAAAAGATAAAAAGATACATCAGTATTATCATTAATACAAGGCGGCATGTTGGCAGAATCGTTGGCACACCGGGCAAAATCTCTAGATGCATTGCGTCCGTCTGCATGTTCTGAGTTCAAATTCCACCAAGATCGACTTAGCCTTTAGTCTTTTTGGGGGTCGATAAAATGCGTACCAGTTGAGCACTGGGGTCAATGCAATCGACTTCCCATTTCCCGAACTTACTGGCCTTGTGCCAAAATTTGAAAACCAATTTTATCATTAATACAAGGCGGCGTGCTGGCAGAATCGTTACTGCGCCGGGCAAAATGCTTAGCGACATTTCGTTTGTCTGCATGTTCTAAGTTCGAATTCCGCTGAGGTCGACTTTACCTTTCAACCTTTCGGAGTTGATAAAATAAGTACAAGTTGAGCACTGGAGTCGACTTAACTGCCAGCCTTATACCAAAATGTGATACTAAGATTATCATTAATATTCTAAGTGTAGTAGAAATGAGAGAGAAATTGGAAGAATTAAAATTATAATTAAAGTACAAGTTTTATTAACCTCAAAAGAATACAAGTACCGTAAATGCAGTAAAATAAAATACTATACATTACTTTGAGAAGCAGCGAGCTATGCAGTTCAAATTTTCTTTCTTTTAATGACGATTAATTAATTCACACAAATTAGCACAAATTCTCTAGACTCTAATTAACAATACATTTTGTTCTCGGTGCCAGTTGCTTCGCAGTTCCGGTATTTTGAGTGCCGGATAAGAAGACGTTTGCTTTATTTGAAATGAGAATGGTTGTTATCGGTGACAGTATGACAAGCACTGATTCACCAAGTAAAGTCTCATGCTGTATTGGAAGAATACACAGAATTTCCCCATAGAAAAATATTGCAGAATTGGTAAATAGCCCCCCCCCCTCCAATACCAAATTACAAATAATTACCACTGATTGTTATATTGATCTGGGGAAAATAATAAATGAGAAATATACTAAACTGCAACAGCTGGACGTATCTATAAAATAATAGCAACGACATTAACCAGGACGCAGCTCATAGAAATATTCCGGTTGTCCAATTATATAATACCGATCCACATTGCTTCACCATTGAGTTATTTCCCATTAGAATCATATCACCGTCTACTCTGTTGTTGTGTATTTGCTTTACGAGTATTGTGCTATGGCTGCGATTAAACAGTGAGATTCGACGACAAATATTGCATTCAAATATCTGAATAAGTTAGAGAATGATAACCCCCCAAGCTGTAAGAACGTCGCTCGTTGGCTCATGTCTGTAATAATACATTAACGGCTCGTTAAACAGAATCCACGACATGAGCAAACATATCGTTACATTCGACCAGCAATGTTTCTCTTCAATTCTTTCTTATTATCTTGGTCTTGTTTCCCCCGCTATAAATTATTATGGGCATTCAACAAAAACAAACTTAGGATTGCATTCAGGAAAGCAATTATTTATGCCTGCTTGCATTTTTGCATAGCTCGCTTTATGCGCACAAATATACCAAATATATGTGCATTCACCTTTACTTGCCTGGCCTGTTCATATATATATATATATATATAGAGAGAGAGAGAGAGAGAGGTGGGGTAGAATGTACATATATATATATTATATATATATATATATTTATATATAAGTACGTCTATAAAATACATATATATTATTTATTATGCATGTCTGTATATATAAGATATATTTATATACCTGTATCTATATCTGTGTGCGTATGTATATATGTATGTATGTATGTACGTATGCATGTATGTATGTACTCGTATGTGTATATATATATATATATAATATATATATATATATACATACATGCATTCATATATACATGTGTGTATGTGCATGTGTGTGTGTGAGCGCGCACGCGCGTGTGTGTGTGGGCGCCATCATGACTGTGTCGTTAAGATGTTCGCTTGCAACTAATGGTTTCGTGTTCCTCCTCACACCGTGGCACCTTGGCCAAGTTTATTTCAACAAAGACAAGGGCAGAGCAATGCCTTGTGAATGGATTTGGTAGAAGAAAACTGTGAGGAAGCCCGTCGTGTATGTGTGTGTGTGTGTGTATGTGTGTGCGCGTCGATGTTTTTTCGTATTTGTGCTGTCTTTGTCTCCCACCACTGCTTGACAACCGGCTTGTTTTGTTTACATTTCCGTAAGTAGCGATTCAATAAAAAAGACCCGTAGGATGAGTACCAAGCCTAAAAGTTAAGAACTGGAGGAGATTTGTTCGACTAAACCATTCAAACCGGTGCTCCAGAATGGCCACAATCAAATGACTAAAAGAAGTATAAAGATAGATAGATAGAAAGATAGATAGATAGATAGATAGATAGATAGATAGATAGATAGATAGATAGATAGATAGATAGATAGATGCATGCATGTATGTGTGCACATGTGTGTGTGTGTGTGTGTGTATTTCGTTTTTTATACATGTTTCAAAATGCGTTCGTCCAGCCCCAAACTGCTAAGTTGCAGGAACGTACGCAAACCAACACCGGTCGTCAGTGGTAAGAGACAAACAGAAGCACAAAACTCCACGCTCACATATGCACAACCCACCCGCCCGACACACCCAGACCTTGCACGTGCACGCAAATACGTACACGCGCACACACGGATATATGGATGCAATATCGGGTAGTTTGTACTGGCAACGACTCGTGTTGGTTGTAATAATGAAGTCAAACCAAAATAGTGATACGTATGACGTATGTATATCTAACGAACATTTTAAGAGGAGTTTCAAAAACTTCAGTTAGTAGACGTCTTTGTATAA
>NC_042997.1:143709946-143737446 GCF_006345805.1 Octopus sinensis | reverse complement strand
AAATGTAATTAGAATAACTTCTGCCCTAAAGATTGACTTGAGAAAAGAAATCATTATCATAAAAGAAATCATTAATTATAAAATTAATCTCTGAGGTTAATTAATTAACTCGGAAATACTATCCACATGAAAAGCATAAATTAATGTTAACACCGCGCCCGGCAAAATGCTTATCGGCATTTCGTCAATCTTTACGTCCTGAGTTCAAATGCCGCCGAGGTCGACTTTATCTTTCATCCTTTCGTGATCGATAAAATAAATATCAGTGGAACACTGAGGTTTATGTAATCGACTTACGCCCTGCCGCGAGATTGCTGGCCTTGTGTGCATATTTTAAATGTAGTGAGCGTTAGTAATGCTACTATGATGAAGAAAATATATTAGTTCAATGAATAAACGACAGAAACAGGTCTAGAGTTATTTCTCTTACCAAAATAAATAAAATTAGTCTCTGATATATTAGTCATAAAGAAAATGTATTTCCTAATCACAATTACTTCTTTTTGTTTTGTTTTGTTTGTTTTTTTCGTTATCTTGTTTTTTAAACTGAACAGCAAATATTTTATGTTTATCATAGTATGAATCAGAAGAATCGAAATAGATTTAAGAAAATTTTAGCTGTGCTAAGAACGTAAACGCATGCCTTTTCGAGGTACGGAGAAAGCGTGAAAAAATCTCCTGATGGACTGTTTCTCGATCTTTTAGCCGTCCTTCATTTCCCAATCGATAGCATAGAGTATTAAGCTTAGTCAGGAATTAATCTAATTCGCGCTGAATAGCTTACTACAAAGTATATCTTATGATGGAGCCTTATTAAAAGCTTTATCGTAAGATATGCTTTGCTTCATTTCTAAGTACCTTTAGCAGACTTCGTCAGAAAATGTTGAAATAGGCCATTGATAGAGATGTTGCTAGACTAGCTTATGTTTGCTATGTGAGATAGATAGATAGATAGATAGATAGATAGATAGATAGATAGATAGATAGACAGACAGACGACAGACGGACGGACGGACGGACGGACGGACGGACGGACGGATGGATGGATGGATAACTTTCTTTATTGGCCACTCAAGGCTGAACACAGAGGGGACAAATACAAATGTAGAGCTTTTCTTTTCGAAAATTAAAAAGAAAAAAGGAAACAAAAAGAAAAAAAAGTAAAATTCCGATCAGAAGGGGTCGGGGGAAAAAAAAGGCGATTAAAAGGGATCGTGTATCACAGAAGCAAGATTAGGTTTATCCGTGGAAAGAAAAGCCTACGGAAAAGACCACGGTAACCTCAAGCAGGTAGGGAATAAACTCATCAGAGTAAAGTGCTCTCTCTCTCTTTTCGATTTACAGGATCATGCTCAAAGTGGTTTCGTCACTTGCACGCACCATCTTTGCTACATTCACCCACCTTTTTTTGAAACTTTCACCAGACAAAACCTGCCTCTCCATTCTCACCTTCCTTTTCAAGTGTTACTTGAAAAAGTTGATTAGCGATTAGCCAGAGAGGTAAGTGTTTGTCTCTAATCCTTTCGCTCGAGTCCACCACACACATTCTTTCAACATGGCCACCAGTACGATGAAAACTGCCTTGCCTTCCCGGTTGAGGGAAGGTGACAGAGCAATTGTCACGATAGACTCGGCCGACAGGCGGACTCGTCCCACACGTTACAGCAGCCGTTCGGCATAAGCCCACAGGTCCGAAATGGTTGGACACTGCACGAGTTCGTGCAAGACGGTTTCATCGCTCTGACCTACCGCTTTTCAAACAAATTAAGTCGGTTCGGTGTGTCTCGAACCGTCCCTGTAGAGCTTATCCCAAACAGGTAATGCTTCTTGATAGCACTGCCAAGCCAGGGATCTTTGGTGATTGTCCATAGGTCCCGGCCGGAAAGATGTACTGAACAGGCGGGTCAGGTGTTCTTAGACGACGCCCAGATTCTGCCTGAGAATGTTGTCGCACCTCCCCTTCACTAATCCTCTATAGAACGCCTTCATTGTAATGAAGTTGTACAAGTTTGGTCCCGTACGGCAGAGCTGCTTGAGAACAACGCGACACTTGCGGTGCTATTCGTCTAGCCTCAGTCTCTGTTTGATCGACGACTGCAGTTCGGCCAAGGAGATGAGCTGCGAGAAAGCGACTACACCTGCTCACCGTCGTCTATGAAGCGCCGGAGATGTCGCAGTCTCAGCGCATGTCTGTACATCATCAACTACGGCATGCCTAGCCCTCCATTTAGTGGGTGTTGACAGCAAATGGATCGCCTAACCATCGGAACGCTTCCCTTCCACAAGAAGCGGAAGTGTATGCGTTCAAGTTTGGTGATGATAGGGTCGGTACAAGGCACGACGGTCAGACGGTACTCGATGACGGATGCGATATACGCGTTCGCCACCTCCACCCGACCTTTTAGGGATAGCTTACTCTCGGTGAGAGTGGCCACCCTAGTCGTTATTTCGCCCCAGTTCTTCTCCATTTGGAGGTCCCGACCAAAACCAGACTCTGAGCAATTTAACTGGTCCGTCGGTGGCTCTGTTGCCTCGTTGCGTCTCCACCACTCGGGCGGCTCCAACTCCTTCGTTCCTCAGAGCACGCATCCTAGCTCTGACAACGCAAGATATATATATTTATGTATGCAAGCATAAATGTATATATGCCTGTACGTATATGTATGTGTCGCTGTACGCGTGTGCAGGTAGGTAAGTAAGTATGTAGGTAGGTATGAATATGTACGTATGTATGTATATATGCATGTATGCATATATGCATGTATGTACGTCTGGATGCATGCATACATATATGTGTGTATATATGTATGTATGCTTAAAAAGGAAACGGCAACTTACTACTGAAAATATTAATTTAGCGTGTCATATAGTTTTACTACTTTTGATGTCAACAAAACGTGCGCTAGATTTATATAAACCGTATACAAACACTCGCGCGCGCGCACACACACACGTGCACGCGCGCGAGGTTTCTCCGTATAGCTATAGAGGAATAATAGCAGCAATAAAAGTGCGATGGTAGCCATAGTGGAAGGCACATAGCTATTGTGATTACATAAGCGTGTTTGAAATTACAGTGATGATGGATGCAGTGAACCGTTTTGCGTTTCGGTTTTAATAACGTGGTGGTGGTGGTGGTGGTGGTGCTGCTGCTGCTGCTGCTGCTGCTGTTGCTGGCTAAGGTGTTGTGTATGTAGTTGTTGTGAAGATAGAATCGTTAGCACGCCGGGCAAAATATTTAGCGGAGTTTCCTCCGTCTTTATGTTCCGAGTTCGAATTCCGTCGAGGTCGACTTTGCCTTTCCTGCTTTCGGGGTCGATAAATTAAGTACTGGGGTCGACATAATTGACTAGCCCCCTTTCCCAACATATCAGGCCTTATGGCTATAGTAGAAAAGATTATTGTTGTGAAGGTGCGTGGCTTAGTGGTTAAAGCGTTCGCCTCACGATCGTAAGGTCTTGAGTTCGTTTCCCGGTTGCACGTTGTGTCCTTGAACAACGTACTTTATTTCTCGTCAATCGAATTCACACAGCTGGCGAAAAGGAGTAGTACCTGTATTTCAAAGGGCCAACCTTGTCACATACTGTGTCATGCTGAATCTCCCTGAGAACTATGTTATGGGTACGTGTCTGTAGAGTGCTCAACCACTTGCACATTAATTTCACAAGCAGGCTGCTGGGTTGATCGAATCGACTGGAACACTCGTCGTCCCAACTGACCGGGAGCCAGGCTATTATTGCTATTGTTGTTTAACTCTGGTCGAGCCTAGTTGAAGAGATCTATGAGCATTTCAACAACGACTATCTTATATATTTTTTATAGAAATTATATATAATTCTAAAACGACGAGCTGACAGAATCGATAGCACGCCGAACAAAATGCGTGATGGCATTTCGTCCGTCTGCACGTTCTGAGTTCAAATCCTACCGAGATCGACTTTGCTTTTCGGGCTCGATAAAATAAGCACCAGTCGAACACTGGGTCAATGTAATCGACTAGCCCCTCCACCTAAAATTTCAGGCCTTGTGCTTATAGTAGAAAGAATTACGGATCAGCTATAATATTATTCAATGTTGTAGTCGTAGACGTCGTTTTTAAGACAGTAATGTATCAAGGGAAATTTGGATCTATTTCTAGTATTTCAAATGACCATGTAGTCTCCCTCGTTCCGTATGTAGTTGCAGCGGTAGTTATCTGCTTGTGACGGCTAGTGTGATTGAAGTTGTACGTGTAGCGTGTAGAAACGTAACGCTGATAACATGGCGTCGTCTTCAGAGATTGTCAGTGGTTTTAGTAACGTAAGAGCTTATTGGCTGTAATAACCTATCCTCGTTATTCGGTCGTCATTGATCCGGGATAACATAACTGGATTTTGACAAATTTTTCCGCTTTGTAAGGGTAATTTACCCAATGTTTCTGCTGTTCTAACGGCGTCCCTGCATTCGAAAATAAATTAATTTCTTATTTGTATCTATATACACATTTCGGCGCTTAAAAATAAAACAACTGTTTGTTTATACTTATATCATTATGTATGTTTTAAAACTGCTTGGACGTGCTATTTGGGTAAGTTAGGAGGACATCATGAAATATCGGAACGAAATCTGTTTTTCCTGTATTAATTTTTTGAAATTATCCCCTCCTTTCTTTGAAAATCTAATTAATTTCTTCCTCCAACTTATGAATAAATTCCAATCAAGAATTTAGCGTATGTGATATTCAGTACATTATCTTTAATGTAATTATGTAACTTAATTTCATGCCAGTGGCATTGTCCCTTTTGGGTTTTTTCCCTTGACACTTTTGCTTTTAAATTTGCAAGTTATTCTGATCAAAAACATTCGTAACTCTTTATTTACTCTTTTACTTGTTTCAGTCATTTGACTGTGGCCATGCTGGAGTACCGCCTTTAGTCGAGCAAATCAACCCCAGGACTTACTCTTTGTAAGCCTGGTACTTATTCTGTTGGTCTCTTTTGCCGAACCGCTAAGTTACGGGGACGCAAACACACCACCATCGGTTGTTAAGCGATGGTGGGAGGACAAACACAGACACAAACTTATACACATACATAATACATATATATATATATACATATATACGACGGGCTTCTTTCAGTTTCCGTCTATAAAATCCACTCACAAGGCTTTGGTCGGCCCGAGGCTATAGTAAAAGACACTTGCCCAAGGTGCCACGCCGTGGGACTGAACCCGGAACCATGCGGTTCGTAAGCAAGATAGCTTACCACACAGCAACTCCTACGCCTATTTATTTATTTATTTATTTATTTATTTTGTATAAATTAAAATTCAGTTACTTATCTCCAGCTTGGTTAGCTGGCAGAAACGTTAGCACGCCGGGCGAAATGCTTAGCGGTATTTCGTCTGTCGCTACATTCTGAGTTCAAATCCCGCCGAGGTCGACTTTGCCTTTCATCCTTTCGGGTTCGATAAATTAAGTACCAGTTACGCACTGTTATCGATGTAATCGACTTAATACCTATGTCTGTCCTTGTTTGTCCCCTCTGTGTTTAGCCCCTTGTGGGTAATAAAGAAATAGGTATTATGCTGACGAGATCCAATATACTGATACTGTCCGTAATTATTCCTTGTTTGCCATCAGAGTTCAAACTAACTTTCCTTTAAACATGTGTAATCGCACTGTGTTTCCTTACGTTGCCTAAGTGATCGCGAGTCGTGACGCATTGTGTAGTGATCAAGTGCATCATCAACTTCAAACGAATATGTATTTTATGGCAGAATTATCCTTTCTACTATAAGCACGACACCTGAAATTTGGAGGAAGGGAATAGTTAAGCATTTCGCCCGGCGTACTAACGACTCTGCCAACTCACCGCCTTTTCTTATGGCAGGATTATAATAGATATTTGATTAGCCTTTTGGTTGCCCAACACATATTTACTCTTTTACTCTTTTACTTGTTTCAGTCATTTGACTGCAGCCATTCTGGAGTACCGCCTTTAGTCGAGCAAATCGACTCCAGGACTTATTCTTTCTAAGCCTAGTACTTATTCTATCGGTCTCTTTTGCCGAACCACTAAGTTACAGGGACATAAACACACCAGCATCGGTTGTCAAGTGATGGGGGGAGGCAAACACAGACACACAAACATATATATATATATATATATATACATATATACGACAGGCATCTTTCAGTTTCCATCAACCAAATCCATTCACAAAGCTTTGGTCGGCCCGAGGCTATAGTAGAAGACACTTGTCCAAGGTGTCACGCAGTGGGACTGAACCCGGAACGATGTGGTTCGTTAGCAAGCTACTTACCATGCAGCCACTCCACCGCCTTTTTTATGGCAGAATTATAATAGATATTTCATTAGCCTTTTGTTTGCCCAACACATATTCATAATTCTGTGCTAAACGTCCATGTGTGTTTTCAGATATTTAGTTTGCCCTTGTGCCATACGTTCTGAATAATATAAAGCTTTCTTTTCACAAGTCGCTAGTTATTATGGTGGTTGAAAAACAAATTGGAATATGTATCACATATGATGCATGGAGACCAGGAAAATACGTCCTGTGAATCATGCCATACACAAGACAGGAAAAGCTTAATTATCTAAGGATACTGACTTTGTTATTCCTTGTAATTTTGGTTTCAAATTTTCGCACAAGGCCAGCATGTTCGGAGTATGGGGTTATTCGATTACATCGTCCCCAATGTTCGACTAGTACTTATTTTGTCGACCTTGAAAGGATGAAAGGCAAAGTCAACCTCGGCGGAATTTAAACTCAGAACGTAGCGGCAGACGAAATACCTATTTCTTTACTACCCACAAGGGGCTAAACACGGAGGAGACAAACAAGGACAGACAAACGGATCAAGTCGGTTACATCGACTCCAGTGCGTAACTGGTACTTAATTTATCGACCCTAAAAGGATGAAAGGTAAAGTCGACCTCGGCGGAATTTGAACTCAGACGTAGCGGCGGACGAAATACCGCTAAGCATCTCGTCCGGCGTACTAACGATTCTGCCAGTTCGCCGCCTTCAAATACCTATTTCTTTACTACCCACAAGGGGCTAAACACAGAGGAGACAAAAACAAGGACAGAAAATAAGGTTTAAGTCGATTACATCGACCCCAGTGCGTAACTGGTACTTAATTTATCGACCCCAAAAGGATGAAATGCAAAGTCGACCTCGGCAGAATTTGAACTCAGAACGTAGCGGCAGACGAAATACGGCTACGCATCTCGCCCGGAGTGCTAACGTTTCTGCCAGCTCGCCGCATTGTTGCTCCTTGTAATTTTAAATGTTTGAATGTGTAAAAGCACGCATTAAACAGTTCTAATGTCTCCAATATTGTTGCAGTATTAAGCAGTATGTGATGTGAGTCTTATACTGAAAAGCTGCAGCAGTTTCTGCTACGATAGAAGCAGTTTCCTAAATGCAATAAGCTTGTTTCTCAGACTCTTCTCCCAAGAAATAGAGTGACATGTTTCAGTTATTCGATTTATAGAGAAATAATAAGACGTTTCGGCACGAATCTATGAAGGAGCTTTTATGTGGTCGCAGTACCTGCTAGAAATAGCAGCCAAACTTCCATCATATTTCTCCAACCATCTTAAATATCGAAATATCACATTAAATAATGTAATATTGGATATCCCTAGAATGATGAGATGGCCACTGTTGAAATTTCTTTGATCATAAGCCTTTCCAATCAATACTGCGATCGGGCTAAATAAAAACAACTGTGAATTGCGGCAGCATACTTAAATTTCTTTTCATTCCTCTGAAAATTATAATATCACATGAAACATTAAACTTAATGTTTGGCGTAATTTTAATAGGTATTTCGTTAAATATCTATATATAAAGATTGCGTCATTCTTTTGTATATTTAAATATATAGTAGTTCACACACATACGTATGTGTGTGTGAATATACGTATGTTTGCTTTTTATCTGAAGCTATTATTACAATGTAAATGGAACCCTAATTCCCAGTTTCTTATATATGGAGTAACATTTTTACCTCATATCAGAAACTAACGTTTATAGCACCATTCGTACTTCAAACGAGCCAATACACAGACACACACACACATATGTATGTATATATGTGGGTGTGTATGTGTGTGTATGTGACCGCGTGTGTATCGTTGGCGATTTTTTTTCCTCCGTCTTTCCTTCCTTGGATCTTTCCTTTTCCTATGTTTCTGACGAAGAGCTCCGCTCGAAACGTTAAATCCTCCTTCTTTCTTTCCTTTCCTGAGCGTCAAATAACACAATACTTGATCCACGTCCTCGCGTTGTTGTGTTTTCTCTTTGTGTTTTCATATACATATATATATATATATTATATATATATATATATATATTATATATATATATATATAATATATATATATATATATATATATATATATACATATGTATGTATGTATGTATGTATGTATGTATGTATGTATGTATGTATGTAAAATTAATCAAAGGACATACTAAGTATGTCTACCTGCTGAAAATAACAGTCAAAACTCCTATTTAAATCGCCGGTGATAACTATAGAAATCAACCGAAGACAGATCAGGTTAATAAAATCTCCTAATGTACATTTAAGTAATTGGACTCACGTTCAAATACTTAGCTTCTTCAGTACTCGTTACCATGATGGAGACCCCCAACCTAACGTTTGAAACCACTACTTTCAAAAACAAACGTTGCAAAGCGTTTAGAGTGGAGTAAAAACCTATAGAATTGATCGCTAGAGCAGTGGAAGTTTGTCTGACTTTGTGCCCGACTTTGTCACCCCTACCCCGCTTGACAACTGGTATTGGTTTGTTTATATCCCTGTAACTTAGCGGCTCGGTAAAAGATATAAAACTGACAATGCAAGTTCAATTTAACGTTAGGCAACGGCGTAAGTATTACTAATGAGGATAAATTCAATTCGAAATAATCCATGATCTGTTACTCTTCGCTTGCTGTAGGGAGGTTGTTCTCCCTTGTCAGTCAATAGATAAGTGCTTTGCCCGAGGTTAAGAGTTGCTTTGACTCTTATTTCTAGCAATGCTGGTGCTGATTTGCACCCTTTGTCACTTTTGTACATGTGCCTTTTAGTTTTTAAATTGCGAATAGTCACTTTAATTCTTTTATGTAAATATGTATGGTTGTACGTATATATGCATTATTATGTATGTATACATGCATATTAAAATACATAACTACCTATCTTTATGTTTACATACATACATACATACATACATACATACATACATACATACATACATACATACATACATACATACATACATACATATGTATATATAAATGCGTTTGATGTCAGCACTATTTTCAAAGTTTCAAAATTTGTTCTAGTCTTACGTATTACAATCCTAGATAGTCAAGTCAGTTGTGGTTTGAGACAGATTTGAAAAAATTATGGAAAGATTTTATATAGACATGAAATCTCAATATCGTACAGTTTGGTGGTTGAACTGGTGACAACGAATTTCTTCAAATATGTAAATCAGCTAAATAGCTTATGCAAAGGCTCAATGAAGTTTTGGATATAGCGTCAGCCTCTTTCAGATCATGAGGTGGAATTGCTTTTTGTTACTATCAATATCCTGCGTTTCGTGTCGCATTCATAATTCTACTTGCTTCGACAAACGACCCTTTTCCCAGTTGCAACAACTTTAGAAAGTCCTTATCAAAGATTCTCCTCCAATGATCTTAAGCCGTTAAGAAACAATAACGTTTCAAAATGAATTTGAGGATGAAACGAAGATGAAATCGAAATGCAAAAAGAATGATGATAATGACAACTATACATCGATTGCTTCAGCCTGTAGTATTAGTTTTAATCTTCTCAAAGGCAATAGCTGATTCATGTTCTTTTCAATAGAGAAAACTATTTCATCTTCGTTATCAAAGCTGAAAAAATTGCTAAATGTATTTAGATAAACACCTTAGAGCCCGTATGTTTCACGACTTTACTGCAAAAAAATTCTCTTATCTGAACAGAGAGCAATTGATAGTTGAGGAGCTAGGATTTAGGGAAGAGATTTAATGTAAAGGAATTTATAATTCCTTCATATTCTGAATTTATATTTAAAGTTTATAAATACACTTTTTGCTGATAATAATAAAAAGATCACAAAAACTGTAACTCCCATACAATATACAATAATTGCAACGAAAGAAACACAGAAACACAGAGCCGACGATTTTTTTCTCTGGGAAAACTTATAGCAAAACCATCACGTACTGTTTAAACGGAAGTAAAACGTGAGCAACGAAGGAAATAATTTGGGGGAAGGAAGGATTAGGTTGTTTTTGCGTGGGATCTGTGGAACGATGGCAAAAGTAAGAAAGACGGTTGTTTTGAGTGAGTGTGTTTCGTTCGATCTTGAACATCTAATGGGAACACTATGTTACCAACAACAAAGTCTTGGCAAAAGCCAACAGTCAAAGTATCGAATCGCTGATCTTGAAACACCGTCTTAGATGGTCAAGACATGTAACAGGAATGGAAGAGTCAGGGTTCCCATGCCAAGTTTTATTCAGTGAGCTCACTTCAGGAAGAAAACCACGGGGTTGTCCTCTACAAAGATACAAGGACCAACTCAAAGTAACTCTGAAATCCACTAGAATTGAACCCAAATCGTCTGTAACACAAGCCTGAGACCGTACCATCGGGACCAAAACTTCAAAGCCACCGAAAGAGAAATGGAAGACAGGAGAAAAAGGCTTGATAGAAATCAACCTCGTCCTCCACCAACATTGACATGCAGCCATTGTCCTCGACTCTTCTATGCAGGAATTGGTCTACAGAGTCATCAACGCCATCGGCATAAAGGAAACGTTCAGTTTTGAAGAAAATAAATTCCTGATATGAGATAAAGCCAATGACGACGTTGACGGCTTGGAGAGAATATTTAAGTTCAGATGAGCAGTTTTTATTGCGGTCAAGGTAGAAGACAGAGAGAGAGAGAGTGTGTGTGTGTGTGTGTGTTGTGTGTGTGTGTGCGTGCGTGTGCGTGTGTGTAAACTGTATATCTGTAAACTCTAATATAGTATCGGTAAGTCAATTTTTGCCAGTTATCAGATAAATTACATATTTGGATGCTATTTTGGATGTGTGTGAGTTCGCATGTGCATGTATACAGCAGCAAAAGCAGCAATAGCAGCCTCAGCAGCAGCAAAAGCAGCAGCAGCAGTAGCAGTAGTAGTAGTAGTAGTAAGTAGTAGTAGTAGTAGTAGTAGTAGTAGTTAGTTGCAACACCACCACCACCACCATCTCAGAAATGTGAGCAGGACTCCAGGTGTGGATCATTTAGGGGCCTCTGTCAGTCATTCTTGACCATTTATCCGCATCTGTATGTGAAGATCTGGACAAGGTTTCTATATGAAAACCTGGCAGTTTCCCATGCAGAGAGTAGCAGAGCCAGAGACTTGTAAAATCCTCTGAGATTTCCTAATCCAAACAAATCAGATGCTAGAACATAACAGACCGGACCTACTGGTGCACCACATATGCTATATTGTTGATGTTGCATGCTCCTTTGACCCACGAATAGTCAATAAGGGAGGCGAAAAGATAAATAAATACAACCCTCTTAAGTACGAAATAGCCCGGCTATGGAAAAAGAAGGTGAAGATAGTGCCAATTATTGCTGGGTCTTTGGGAACAGTATCAGAAGGCATCAAGGGGAATATATAGGAAACTGGAATAGAGTGCCCAGTAGATCTATAACAAAAGGTTTGTCTCCTTGGCACAGCCAGAATAATCAGACAAGTATTAGATAGATGAAAAGAACAGATATCATGCATCGTACCGTAGGCTGCAGGCAGCAAGCCCTCTACGCATGCAAGGCTCCAGAAGTTCCAGTAAAACCTGAGATAAAAAGAAATAATAATAATAATAATGATGATGATGATGGATTCAAATTTTGATACAAGACATGCCATTTTAGAAGAGGGGCGAGTCGATTACATTTTTTATCGACCTCGAAAGGATGAAAGGTAAAGTCGACCTCGGTGGAATTTGAACACAGAACACGAAGACGGACGAAACGCTACTAAGCATTTTGCTGATTCTGTCAGCTTGCCGCCTTAGTTGCAACTCAAATTGTAATTTCTAACAACGACACCCGACTATCGTGTCAACGATTGATTCTGCCTGCTTGCCGCTTAATAACAATACTACTAGTAATAATGATAATAGTGATGATGATGATGATGATGATGATGATGATGGTAATCAAACTAGCTTGTAAGTGATTATTTTTAAATCTTGACAAACAATCGTGCATCTGTTTCCTACGTCACAAATTGTTGTAGGCGACCGCAGTAAATAAATAACTAATCATTTATGATATTTTAAATTGTTACACAGCCAAACAACGATAAATGCCGTATAGTGTTGACATTGGAAAATTTTAGCAATGGCGTTTGTTAACGAAAACAAATCTATAAAATTGAACAGATATGTTCCCGCATCATCAATATTCTATACACACAGATAGATGAATATGTCGGTACACTGATAAACCAATAAACTGTTTATGTATTAGAAAACACAAGAGATATGAAGTGAAGCAAACATCTAAAAATCTGAATTTTTCGTTTAACTATTCATAATCAGCAGTTTCCTTGAATGGGTGTTTGATCTCATTGAAATCAAAGAATAAAGGGCCTTATATTGTAGCTGTATCGTCGTCGTCGCCGTCGTCGTTGTAAACCTCGTCATTGTAATTCTCGTTAGCGTCGCCGTCATCGTTGCAGTCGTCATTATCGTCATCGCAGTCGCTGTCGTCGTCGTCGGCGGCGGCGTTCTCATCGTAGTCGTTGTAATTTTCGTTATTGTCATCTTCGTCGTCGCCGTCGTCGTCATCGCTAAATTGCCTCCACCGCTGTCGTCGCCATCGCCCTCGTCGTCACCATCGCCCTCGTCGTCGCCATCGCCCTCGTCGTCGCCATCGCCCTCGTCGACGCCATCGCCCTCGTCGTCGTCACCATCGCCCTCGTCGTCGTCGCCATCGCCCTCGTCGTCGCCATCGCCCTCGTCGTCGTCACCATCGCCCTCGTCGTCGTCGCCATCGCCCTCGTCGTCGTCACCATCGCCCTCGTCGTCGCTATCGCCCTCGTCGTCGCCATCGCCCTCGTCGTCGCCATCGCCCTCGTCGTCGCCATCGCCCTCGTCGTCGCCATCGCCCTCGTCGTCGCTATCGCCCTCGTCGTCGCCATCGCCCTCGTCGTCGCCATCGCCCTCGTCGTCGCCATCGCCCTCGTCGTCGCTATCGCCCTCGTCGTCGCCATCGCCCTCGTCGTCGCCATCGTCCTCGTCGTCGCTATCGCCCTCGTCGTCGCCATCGCCCTCGTCGTCGCCATCGCCCTCGTCGTCGCCATCGCCCTCGTCGTCGCCATCGCCCTCGTCGTCGCCATCGCCCTCGTCGTCGCCATCGCCCTCGTCGTCGCTATCGCCCTCGTCGTCGCCATCGCCCTCGTCGTCGTCGCCATCGCCCTCGTCGTCGCCATCGCCCTCGTCGTCGTCGTCGTTGCTGTCTTGCTTCTTCGGGCCAGGTTTGCTAGATCACACATGATTAAATTCGTTCCAGTCGTGAACATCCTATCGTTTTGTATATTTATTATTACATCACTCAACACAACCTTCTATCGAGACAGTAGGGCGTAATTTGAGGGAGATCTGGCTGTTATTTTTAGTAAACTCTAAGTGGCCGAAAAGAGGAATCAAAATTGACATCGCTGAAATGACTCACTAGGACAATTCTTCTCTATGTAGCATGCTATATGTATAACTTTATGCCAAGCATATTTCCAAAGCAGAAATGGCATAAAATATATGAAAAAAAAATACTACCAACCACATGGTTCCAGGTTCAGTCCCACAGCGTGCAAATTTTAAGATTTTCAATAAACTTCGAAATTTCTACAAGTACAGCCAAACAGAAAAGACCCCTGTCTTCTACCATAACCTCGGGACACTAAAGCCTCATCAGTGGATTTGGTAGACGGAAACTGAAAGAAGCCCATCGTGTATGTGTATGTGTGTGTGTTGTGTTATAACTTTGTGTCTATGTTTGTCCCCCCCCCCCATCACTGCTTGACAACTGGTGTTGGTACGTTTACGTCCCCATAGCTTAGCAGTTCGGTAATAGAAAACGATAGAATGAGGGGTCGTTTCTTTCGACTAAAACCTCTCAAAACGATTCTCCAACATGGCCACAGTCAAATGACTAAAATAAGTAAATGAATCAAAGATTTAACGAATAACAAGAACAAATATATCGTTAAACAGAATTCTTAAAGAAGACCCATTTTCTATGCGAATAATAATCCTTTCTACAATAGGCACATGACCTGAAATTTGGTGTGGGGGGGGCAGTCGATTAGCTCGACACCAGTACGCAACTAGGATTTAATTTATCGACCCTGAAAGGATGAAAAGCAAAGTCGACCTCGGCGGAATTTGAACTCAGAACGTAGTGACGGGCGAAATACTGCTATGCATTTCGCCCAGCGTGCTAACAACTCTGCCAGCTCCCCGCCTTAATAATAATAATAATAATAATAATAATAATAATAATAATAATAATGATAATAATTACTTTCTACTATAGGCACGAGGCCTGAAATTTGGGGTGGGGGCTAGTTGATTAGATCGACCCCAATACGCAACTGATCCTTAATTTATCGACCCTGAAAGGATGAGAAACAAAGTCGAGCTCGGTGGAATTTGAACTCAGAACGTAGCGACGGGCGAAATACCGCTAAGCATTTCGTCCTGCGTGCTAACATATCTACCAGCTCACCACCTTAAAAATAATAATAATAATAATAATAATAATAATAATAATAATAATAATAATAATAATAATAATAATAATAATAATAATAATAATACCTGGAAATAGAGGTAACCAGAATGCGGAATCTAAAAAGCGAAACAATCCCTATCATAGTAGGTGCATTAGGCATGATAAAAAAATATTCAGACAAATACATAACAAAAACTCCAGGACTAACAAACACATATAACATACAGAAAATTGCACTACTAGGCACTGCACACATCCTACGCAGAACACTTTCCATACAATAACCATCAGAGCATCACAACACATCACAGCACATACCCAAGGCACACAGAGATGCGCTCGGTAGTGAAGTGAAAGCACGCTATAAAAATAAAACTACTGAATAATATGGCTGACGATATGTGCATCTCTGATCACGAGCAGAAGTAGTGGGGGAGCATCATAGCCATGTGTTGAGAGGGATTCTTTGGGGTTTGAATAATTCACCTCTGGAAACATGGATGGTTCTTTCAACATCCTTAAACAACCCTTATTCAGGGACCTTTTGAGCGGGATGAGCTACTCAACATGAAGAAAATTCTAACTGGGCCCCACCTGCAAGGTCATGTGCTGTTTATCTTGATATTAGATCACCATGTCGCGCACATATGGTTGTGATGCATGTGCCTGGTGTACCTTTATCAGACGGGTAGTCATGATGTGTATATTGGGCTTCGTATATTTTACCCCAGTGTCACTTTGATGGCATGCACTGCTCTCTCACTCAATAATAATGATGATGATGATGAAGATGATGATGATGATGATGATGATGATGATGATGATAATAATAATAATAATAATAAATCCCTTCAACTATAGGCACGAGGCCTGAAATTTGGGGTGGGGGCTCAACGTAGCGACGGGCGAAATACCGCTAAGCATTTCGTCCAACGTGCTAACAACTCTGCCAGCTCGCTGCCTTGCTATGAGAGTAATAATACGAAAGGGATGCCTCACTAGCACTCAGTTCTGGAAGCACGTTTATTATTCGCTTTAGCAGAAACAGCTGTAAGCTAATGAAAGCAATTATGCGACTCCTGTCCATTTGTCATTCATTTATTAATTGGAATCAATATAATACTTAGATTTAATTCCTTCAAGGAAATTTTAATTTATATGATAATGTATCATTAGCTATTCACTGATGCAGACATTCTGGCGGTTGATTATACGCTCTTTAACATATGATATTAATAAACGTAAAACATCGTAACAAAGCCCTGAGCCAATAGCTCTTAACCCTTTTGCGTTTATGGTACGATGGAGATCAATCAAAAAATCAGTGGTTCTCAACTGGGGTCCATATGACCATTGGGGGGCCATATGTTTTGGAGGGTCCACATAAACAAAAGAGTCCACTATTATTTTATGGGTCTATGAAAAAAGGTTGTTATAGATGTATCTATTGCAAGAAACAGCTAGATTTCTTTCACAAAATTTTATAACGTTTCCCTAACATAACGATTTTAATATATTTTTTAACCATATAATACAAGTCTTTTGTAGTTGTTTCTTTCTATTTTGTTATATATATATATGCATGCACATATATATGTATGTAAATACACATACATATACATAATTACATACACACACACATACATGTATAGTTATATACATACATAAACATGTCTTTCATGGTTTGTCATATTTTTCATATGCCGATATCTATCGTTTTATTTAATTTCACCTTCCCTTTTTGGAACCTGTTCCCTATATATTTTAGATAAGTGTTACCTTCTCAATGACTAAGATCCTTTTTGTCCTATTTCATCCAATCAGGGCATGTTATGATATTCAACACTCTGTACTTATATGCTTAATCCAAAATTTCTTCCATTTTCCATAAACGACAGAAAATTGAACAAAACTCCGGACTAACGATTTCCGAAGTTTTAGCTTCCGTTAAATTTTTTCGTCAACAAATAACTGAGCACTTGACATGTAAGTGCATGAAAATCAATCGAAGTTCCAAAATGATTTTTTTTACCATAACATTATAATTGTTTTTTGCTGTGTTTTTGTTTTTGTTTTCATTGCACTGCTGTGTGTTGTGGTGGAGGTGTACACCTATAAATATATAATGATAGATAGTTTCCCATTATATATACACACACACTCACACGCACATATATGTATATATATATATATATATATATATATATATATATATATATATATATATATATATATATATATATATATATATATGTATATAACGTATAAATGTATATATATATCATGTATAAATGTGTGTATATATATGATTGATTGATTGATTGATTGATTCTAGTTTCAGCTTATGAGCTGTGGCCATGCTGGGGCACCGCCATTTGGTGTTGCTACTTGGTTTCACTTCATGGAGGCTTTCTAGCAACTGCTATTTGGTGCATGAGAGAGTTCGATGCAGCTGCCCTCATCTGCCCCTCCTGCCGTGAAGTTGGTTCATCTGGGACACCTGACAGGAAGAGATCCAGCTTCATTTTAAAGACATCTGTATCCACCCCATGCAGGTCTCTCAGGTTCTTCGGGAGGATATTGAAGAGCTGTGGGCCTCGGAAGCCCAGGCTATCACAGAATCTTGTCCTACATCTTGATGGCAGGTTTGGAGTCCTAGGCACCACGCAGTGGCGCCCAGTTCTGGCATTTGCGTAACTCTCGATGCCAAAGTTCAGGACACTTCCCTCCAGGATCTTCCAGATGTATATTATGGCATATCTTTCCCGCCTACGCTCCAGGGAATATAATTTTAATCTCTTGAGTCTTTCCCAGTAGCTTACATTCTGCATAGAGGCTATCTTCTTTGTGTAGCTTCGTTGGATCGCCTCAAGTTCTGTGATCAACTTGAAACTGGATGGTGACCATAGCTGAGAGCAATAGTCAAAGTGGCTTAGGACAAGTGTCTTCCAGAGGACCATCATGGTTTCTTGTTCTCTTGTTCTAAAGGTTCTAAGAATCCAGCCAGCCAGCCGTCTACATTTCATTGTCAGTTTAGCAACATGTACATGAAAGGTCGCGTCATCACTCATGTGAATACCCAGGTCACGCACTGATTGTGCCTCTGGGATTGCAATCCCTCCGGGTCCAGTGCATTCATTGGGTATTGCATTCAGTTTTGCATGCTGATAGTATAAAGCTTGAAACTTTCCAGCATTGAACTGCATGCTATTCTTTTCAGCCCACTTGTATATTTCGTCCAGCTCACATTGCAGGTGTTTAGTGTCCTCAGGGTTCTGTATTGCCTGTGAAACTTTTGTATCATCTGCATAACTTGTGATCGTGGCTCTCTGCGTGGCTGAGGGCATGTCTGAGAGGGCCATTATGAACAGTAGTGGTCCCAGAACAGTGCCCTGCGGAACACCGCTCACTATTTGTGTGTTAATGGAGGTGGCCCCATTGGCTACTACCACCTGACTTCTATCCTTCAGAAAGTCATGAAGCCATTCTCCCAGTTTTCCAACTATGTTGAGATCACGCAGTTTGTGACATATCATTCCATGATCGACTTTATCAAAGGCCTTTGCAAAGTCGAGATATATCACTTCCACATTTGAGTGGTTGAGCAGCCGTTTCAGCACCCAGTCATAGTGTTGTAGGAGCTGAGTTAAACAGCTTCTCCCTATATATATATAGGAGAGTTCACGAAAAAAACAAAAGTCGAAGACAGGTGGTGTAAAAAACAAAAGTCGAAGACAGGTGGTGTAAAAAACAAATAGCTGCATTAGTATAACGCTCAGGAATAGAAAAAGTCTTTTACGTTTCGAGCCTACGCTCTTCTACAGAAAGGAACACAGAAAAAAAAACAAGGAGAGAAAAAAAATGTGTGTCGTGGCTACCGATCTATCATGGCGACTTATATATATAGAATTCTAACCCAAAAACGCGTCCACAATTAATCGAAGACTGTTTGATTTCGTTATTTTTCTTCTTTTGCCTATGTGAGTTACAAATATTGTTATCTGTGGAGTAATATCTGTAGTAAAAAGGAATAAGCTGTATTTGGCTGCTATTTCTAAATTTTCGGTATGTGGTGAAGCAGCTTGTTGCTTAACCCTTAATTATATTTATATATATATATATAATATAAATATTTGTATGTATGCATGCATGTATGCATGTATGCATGTATGCATGTATGCATGTATGCATGTATGCATGTATGTATGTGTATTTTTATATGTGTGTATGTTTATACGTATACATGTATGCATATCTATATACGCGCACAGATATGTGAGAATGTGATAGAGAAATATTAATTTATGTAAAGGGTGTATGTGTTTAAATATTTTATTTGAATCTGAAAGCATATATTCCGCCTAGTTATTGTGATGTCAAACATCCTTGCGGGAGTTTTGCAGTTCTGGTAGTGTAGGGCCTACACCGTCACTAGCATTGCGCTGTGTCAATGGCCAGAAAATACTTAACATTCGCTGGCTCAACTCAAACTAGTTGTAAATAAGTATCATGAGTAGGTAGACATCACTGATATAATCTGTGTAAATATTATGTGCCTTTTCAAGCCTAACCAGGCTCATGGGCCCGGTTTCCCGGTTTCTGTGGCGTATGTGTTCACCCCAGCTGGACGGGACACCAGTCCATCGTTGCGTTACTCAAGAAACAGGGAGAAAGAGTGAGAGAAAGTTGGGGCGAAAGAATACAACAGGGGTTGCCACCACCTCCTGCTGGAGCCTCGTGGAGTCTTAGGTGTTTTCGCTCAGTAAACACAAACACAACGCCCGGTGTGGGAAACGAAACCGCGATCCTCCGACTGCGAGTCCGCTGCCCTAACCACTGGGCCATTGCGCCTCCACTGTGTAAATAAATACTTGGTCATATTCTTCCTCAAGATAACTGTGATAAAACGCATTAATAATATTTTATTTGTTTCAGTCATTTGACTGCGGCCATGATGGGGCACCGCCTTTAGTTGAGCAAATCTACCCTAGGACTTATTCTTTGTAAGCCTAGTACTTATTCTATCGTTTTCTTGTGCCGAGCTGCTAAGTTACGGGGACGTAAACGCACCAAAATCGGTTGTCAAGCGATGATGGGGGTACAAACACAGACACACAAGCATACACATGCACACATGTATATATATATATATATATATATAACGGGAAGCTTTATGAAAATAAACAAAAGACGAAGGCAGGTGGAAAACAAACGAACAATTGTATTAGTATGGCGCTCAGGAAATATAAATAAAACAAGTCTTTAACGTTTCGAGCCTACGCTCTTCAACAGAAAGATACACAGAGAGAGAAAAACACAGAAAGAAGGAGAGAAAAAAAATGCGTGCAGTAGCTAACGAATCAACATGGCGATCTGATTTCGGCCAGAGGTCAAAGATCAAACATGAGACGCGAGAGCGAAATAAGGGGAGATAATAGGGTTGATAAACGGGTTGAGGGACCAGCTAAAAGTGCGTGGGAGGGGTCTGGATGTGTGTATGTATAGGGTTGGTGTATGTATTAGTATGTATAAGGGTGTGTGTGTGTGTGTGTGTGTATGAGAGAGTATTAGTGCGTAAGATTGGTCTGGACGTGCGTATGTATGGGGTTGGTGTATGTATTAGTATGTATTAGTATGTATTAGTATGTATTAGTACGTATTGGTATGTATAGGTATGTGTGTGTGTGTGTGAGAGAGTATAAGTGCGTATGCGGGGTCTGGACGTGTGTATGTATAGGTTTGATGTAAGTATTAGTATGTACTAGTATGTATTAGTACGTATTAGTATGTATTAGTTGGTGTGTGTATTAGTATGGCACATCATATGTGATGTGATGTGTAAAGTCATGTGGTGTAGTGAGGAGAAGAGGGGGAGGGGGAGAAGAGGGGAAGAAGAGGGGGAGAAGAGGGGGAGGGGGAGAAGAGGGGGGAAGGGGAGGGGAAGAAGAGGGGGAGGAGAAGGGGGAAGAGGAGAGGATGGGGGAGAAGGAAGGGGAGGAGGGGGATGAAGGAGGAAAGAGGGAGAGGGGGAGAGAGGGAGTGAGGGAGCAGAGGGAAGGGGAAGAGGGAGGGAGAAAGAGGGAAGAAGGGAAGGGGAGTAGGGGTGAAAGGATGAAGGACTGAAGAAGTAGGGGTCGGGGGGAGAAAGGATAGGTGAGGAGGGGGGAGAGGGGGGTTAGATGAGGAGGGGGGGGAGAGTTGAGACCAAATGGCGTATAAGAGCGAAGAGAGAAGATTAATTCCTGTTCACGGCGCAAACGGGAATCCGGATGGCCTCTGTGTAAGGACAAACCGAACACAGATAGGTGTTGCAAGGAGTGACCGGTGGAGCGGAAATGGCGTGAGACCGGTGTGTCGTTCGTAAGGTGGATGTCACGAAGGTGTTCCGCGAACCGGTCAGCCAAGCGGCGTCCCGTTTGTCCGATGTACAAGGAATTGCAGAGAGAGCAAGAGATGCAATAGATAATATTGCTGGAGGTGCAGGTGAAGGAGTGGATGATGGGATAGGGTCGATGGTGGGTGCTAGTGAGGCGGGTGGTGTTGGAGAGGTAAGGGCAAGTGCGGCAACGTGGCGGGAGCAGGGGAACGAGCCGGGTTGGGAGGTAGGGTCAGGGAAGGAGCTATGGACCAAAAGGTCTCGAAGGTTGTGGGCTCGTTTGAAAGAGGGGAGGGGTCGGTTAGGGAAGAGGTGTGAAGTGGACGGGTCGGACTGGAGATGACGGAAAGCTCGAAGAATGGTGCGTTGGAGACGTAGGGTCGTGGGGTGGTAAGTGAGGGGAAAAGGGAGGCGGGAGACTACAGGGCGGGTTCGGGGAGAGAGAGCAGATACACGGTCCACGGACCGTGCTCTGGCAAGGGCGGTGTGGATAGTGGTGAGGGGGTATCCACGTAGAGTGAAGTGGTGAGCCATACGTTGAGACTGAGTCTCAAAGTCATGGTCGTCACTACATAGCCTACGTAGACGGAGGAATTGGGAATAGGGGATGGAAAGCTTGGTGTGTTCTGGGTGGGAGGAAGAGAAGTTGAGGTATGAGTGTGAGTCTGTGTGTTTGTAGTGAATGGAGGTGGTAAGAGTGGAGTGAAGAATGCTAATATATATATATATAAAAGGAAATGAAGAAAATGCTGACAAATAATTGAAGTAATTTAAGTAATTTAATTAGGTGAAAGTTCTTTTTACCGGTTGCGCATTTGTTATGCTTATCAAAATATAAAAGAGAGATTAGAGTTCCTTTCTAGAAAGGAACTCTAATCTCTCTTTTATATTTTGATAAGCATAACAAATGCGCAACCGGTAAAAAGAACTTTCACCTAATTAAATTACTTAAATTACTTCAATTATTTGTCAGCATTTTCTTCATTTCCTTTTTTATATATCACCACTCGTGTTCGACATCTCCTTTTTTTAAATATATATATATATATATATAATATATATATATATATATATATATATATATATATATATATATATATAATATTAATTAGAGACAAAACCACTATTTTGCAAAACAAACAAGGAAAGACTTAATCAATACATAAAATTTTAATAAAAAGTAAAAAAAAACGCCACTACAATTGTTTCATGTCTTGATCGACAATCTTCAGGTGGATTTCCGATCTAAAATATCAATATTTTAAAATATAAGTATAAAAAATAATTTTAAAATAATTAAAGTATCAATGAAAAAATATAAATATATAATCTATATATAACCTATATATAATCCATATATAATCAATATATAAACTAAAATAAACCTATCAACAATTAAATATAAAACAAAATAAAAACAAACTATATATACACCCATACACATATAACTAAGTATATATAACCATATCTAAATACATACACTAACTCACACACCTATATATATATATCCCTATACATACACATAAAAACGTCTAGGCAACGATAAATAAATAAAATAGCCAAATACTTCAACACAATACTTATTCATACTCCCTCACACACACATACAACCCACATTCATAAACAATATACGTATACCCGCTCACACATACATATACAAACATACAGAACTCGATATATACACCAATATATTCACACCCACATCTATACAGATAAATAAATTACGCAAATAATCCCACACACACACACACACACACATTCACACATACATAAACACTCAAAAGCAAAATAAACAATTCTTTGCACGTGGTGATCGAACGTTTTTTTTTAAAATTATGAATGGAATAATATATAATCAACTTAAATATACAGAATTTACTACAAATCATTAATAAACCATCATGATAAATGAAACCCATATACATATAATGATAAAACTCCCTTTACCATACACAATTATACCTATATAGCAATCTCCATATATACATTCACACACAAATATACATACGTAAAACACACACACACAACATATACTTATACCCCCTCACATATACATATACATACGTACTAAACTCGATATATACAACAATATGTTCACACCCACACTCATACAGATAAATAAATTACACAACTAAAATACGCACACACACACACACACATTCACACATACATAAACACTCAAAAGAAAAACAACATTACTACACATAATACGAAATATAAAATACTTCATAAGTAACCAGAATATCATAAGTAACAAGATTAACATAAGGAGAAAAAAATATACATACTTTCAAATCAGTTTCAATTTATGAAGTGAAATTAAACTCTAGCCGTTAAAAACGTCAAACAAAATTACGTTACCATAAGAACCTAACATATGTATAAAAAGTATACGCGCTCTGGAAACGAACGTCATTTAAAATTATGAATGGAATAAATGGAATTAAAAATTATATTCACGTGGTAAACGAACATTACTTAAAAATTATGAATGGAATAATGTAATAAAATAACAAACATCATAAATAGACATAAATTACTACAAATTCTTTAATAAAACTACCATGATAAACTAAAACTCATAAATACATATAATGATAAAACCTCCCTTTACTAAACACTATAACATACCTATATAGCAATCCCCCTAACCTATACATTCACACACAAATACACACACGTAAACCACACACCCACGACATATACAAATACCCACCTCACTCACACATACCTATACATACGTATAAACCTCGATATATACACCAAAAATTCACTCCCACACCCATACAGATAAATAAACATATACATCCTTAAAAATGGGTGCAATCTCACGCACATCAATCATGCATGTATACAAGTGCATACACAAGCACACACTTTTACATAGCACCATGCACTCCCACATCTACACATGCACTTATACACGCGCACACATACACACACACCCATGCAACATACATATTCACGAACACTCTCCTAGACATCCAAATATACGTATGAATGGCTACAAGACAATACCCAATAAAAAAACTACCATGAGCAACAAACCAAGCCATAATGCATGGGGACTAAAATACTAAAAAATTCTAAATAAAATAATCATGATAAATGAAATCCATACATACAAATAAAACCCCTTACCAAAAAACAATACACACAAATACACACACATATATACACACACCCACAAACATAACCATATACACACTCTCACAAACATATACATACGTACAAACCTCGATTTATACACCAATATATTCATTCCCACACTCAATAAATTATTAAATAAATACATATACAAACATAAACATATATATATATAAAAAAATATATATATATATATATATATATATACATTCACACATAACATCACATACACATATATATAAGAAACAGTCTTTCAAAAAAGTAAATAAATATTAATATATTTATATTTATATATGAGTGTGTACACGCAGACAGGTGCAAACACACGCACTTTCAAAACATTCATGTATACAAGTGCATAAATAATCCCACTCAATTACATAGCACTCATACACTCCCGCATCTACACTTGCACTTGTACACACGCACACATACATACACACCCATACCTACATATTCACGGACAATCACCCAAATATCTATATAAACGTGTATTATAACAGACAATACCCAAATAAAAACTGTCAATTCAACATACCAAATAAAATACAAAGGGATCGTAAACATTCACACATACATACAAAACTCAATATATACACCACACCACTAAATACACCCAATCATCCATAAGAATATATCCTCAAATATACATATAACATATACATAATAAAAATACATAATAAAATAAAATAAATAAATAAGTAAAGAAAAGAAAATAAATCTAATATAAATTATTAAAGTTTTAACGTACCATAAACTGTTATATATTAATATACATTAAAAATGAACTAATTAAAACAAAGAAATATCAATTAAAGACTAACTATAATTAAAGCCTAGACTACATAACTAAATATATATAATACTCTAAACTAAATTTAATATTAAACTAAAGTAACCTTTAATAGGGAACTATTATTGTTATTTATCATGAAACTTATTATATAGGTAAAGTAACCTATGTCTGCATTTTATTTTGCGCTCTTCACCTGTATTAAGTAAATTATCATACTTATAAAATAAAATTTCTTTAAACTCATTAGAGCATAAATAACAACAATTAGCTCCTATAGTATATGATTTAGTTTTACAAATTATTTCCCAAATTAAACTATAATTAATATTTTGTGATTTAAGACTCCAAATGTACTTACTAAGTCCAGTTGAGTTGATTAAGTTTTTATTTTTAAAAGAATTCATATGTTGTGCGATTCTTAATTTTATTTTTGAGGAAGTAGACCCTATATAAACCGCTTTTGGGTAATTATTATTCTTAAAGTTATTATCATGTAATGTAACTATACATTTATACACTACATCGCTAATATCACAATTATTATTTAATATACAATTAGATTTATCTCTACAAGTACAATTAATATAAGTCTTATCATTATTATTATTATTATCAAATAATTTCTTTTTATAAAAATTATTCAGTTTAAATTTATTAAATGAAGAAATAATGTTACCTACATTATTAGTGGTAGAATAACTTACTCCAAAATTATTACTAGAGAAAATGTTTCTATATTTACGATTATCTCTAATAAATAGTTCTATAACATCTAAAATCGCTTTGATAATATTCGTTTTTACTTGATCTCCATAAGGAACTATTAACCAAATTTTATTCTTATTAACCTTATTATTATTGTCATTATTATAAATATATTTATAATTCTTTATTTTATTAAAATTATTATCAGAATTATATCTATGTACAGCATTTAAGGAATTATTAATATTATTAATTTTATCAATATAATTATTATAATTATTATTAAATTTATTTTTATTTTTATTATTCTTATTTGTATTATTATTATTATTATTATTTTTATTATTATTTTTATTTTTATCATTTTTATTATTATTTTTATAATATCTATTATTTTACCACTAAAACTAACAAAATTATAATTATTATTAGAAGTATCTCGAAAATTATCATTTAAATCTTTATCACTAATAGTATAAAATTTAATATTCCTATTATAACCTGCCCCTCTAAGGGCCTCATTATAATAATTAGCATGTTATTAAAAATCTCTATATCATAAGAGAGTAATGAAATACGTTTACTTATATTATTAATCAACGATTTTTAATAGAAAATGGGTGATTACTATTAACATTTATATATCTAAGGTTCTCATTAAGTTTATGATATGGTTGTGTTTTACCAGTACTTAGATTAAAATTAACATCTAAATAATTAACATTATAATTCTCCTTATATATAGTAATACTTAAACCATATCTTTTAAAGAAACTATATAGTTTTTTCTTATATACTTCTAGATTCCTATTAGTACAATTCTTTGTAACTAGTAGAAGATCGTCTCTATATAAGCCACCCTCTATCTTAAGATTTTCTAATTGGAGTTCAGATAAAAGAAAAATACCTACTAAATCAGTAGCCTGTGCAGAATCTGGTGCTCCCATAGGTATATCAAAACAATCTCTGGTATCATTCCTAGCCAATAATTTATTTTTATATTTAATGAGCGATTTCCTAGCCATTTTAATTACATTAACTTCTTCGCGTGACATACCCACTTTATTCATTGCGAAAATAAGCGCTTTATTAAACACAATTTCAGTAATAGAAGAATAATAATTATCTATATCTATTTGAATAAATTTATAACGATTTTTATCTTTAATATTATTAAACCATTTCAATGTATAGTTATTACTAAACCATAATTTTAAATAATTAAGTTTATTTAACTTATCGATATATTTATCTAAAATAAATTTACTTAATTTACCTAGGTCAGATTTACATGGGCAAATTAATCTAACTTTAGGGTCTGAATAAAAATTATCTTTATGGTCTTTAAGAGTAATTCTGGGGTGCAAAGGTACATAAGGTTCAGTTTTATTATCCAACTCATATTTTAACATTACTAATTTAGAGGCCTTATTAATATTATAAAGAATATCATCTGGAACAATTTTATATTTTTTAATTATTTCTTTCCCTAATAGTTTATCATATAATTTAACATCTAATTTATATAGATTCCTAGTTTTATCAGATGTACTATAATACCATCCATATTTCTCATATCTTTAATTTTAATTGCTATATATATATATATATATATAATATATATAATATTATATATATATATATA
>NC_042997.1:143664946-143707446 GCF_006345805.1 Octopus sinensis | reverse complement strand
CTAGAGTCAGTTTTTTTTTTTTCTATAAAATCTCTCAAAGCGGTACCCCAGTATGGCTGCAGTCCAATAACTGAAACAAGTAAAAGGTAAAAGTTATACAAATTTCCTACAAATCTCAAATAGTGTGTCATTGTCAGAAATTTGGGGCAAAAACCGTATAGCACTGTACTTAGTTTCTTTCCTACACGATCTGAGTTCAAAACCCGAAGAAGAGGACTTTGATCTTCTATCTTTCCATTATTGATAATCTTTACCCTAGGCAGGATCGGTAGAGAGCAGAACAAAACGGTTTGCAGTATTTGTTTTTCCGCTCTGAGTTCAAAACACTCCAAAGTCGACTTTCTTTTCATACTTTCTGAAGGCGATAACAAAGTATCAGCCTTGGCGGAGGGTTAGTGGCCATGTTAGGGCATTGAACAAGGTGCCTTGAGGTTTTTGTCCCGGTTCTTCTCGTTCTGAGTTCCTGCGTGGCTGACATAATCCGTCACTGGGGTCGAATCGTTCGACTAACATACTTGATGGCAGTGCCCCTGCATGGCCATAGTCTAATGACTGAAGCAAGTAAGAGATAAAAGATCATAGCCGTACAAGAAACTGCACTTTTTCGAATTGAATCCATCTCTCTGAATCAACCGTATTAGAGCTTACCCTTTTTAACTTTTTAACTCAATTCAGGACAGAAGTAGATGGTCCACAGTTGCTGCTAATCTCTTATGCAAATGGCTGAAATATAATATAATACCCGAATTAAGTTTAGTATTTTGCAGATTTCATTTCTTACCCAGATAGGCGCAGGAGTGGCTGTGTGGTAAGTCGCTTGTTTACCAACCACATGGTTCCGGGTTCAGTCCAACTGCGTGGCACCTTGGGCAAGTGTCTTCTACTATAGCCTCGGGCCGACCAAAGCCTTGTGAGTGGATTTGGTAGACGGAAACTGAAAGAAGCCCGTCGTACATATATATATATATATGCATGTGTGTGTTTGTGTGTCTGCGTTTGTCCCCCTAGCATTGCTTGACAACCGATGCTGGTGTGTTTATGTCCCCGTTACTTAGCGGTTCGGCAAAAGAGACCGATAGAATAAGTACTGGGCTCACAAAAGAATCAGTCCTGGGCCGCAGTCAAATGACTGAAACAAGTAAAAGAGTAAAAGAGATACTGTGCATGTTAGATCTTGTGAGATCAAGCGAGACTGCCTATTAATGTTACGTCACAAATCAAACAGCTCTTTTGTTTCCAAAGGAATGAGACTATTCCATCTGGTGCACACTTTTCACCGCAATCAAGACTGCTGGTGGAGAAATGTATTTTCACACCGCGCTCTTAATTATACAACTGACTTCTAAGTGTTTTGACAATAAAAGGAAGTGATAACTCCGGTTATCTATGAGGGAACCAATCTTATATTATCTGCCGAATTCAGGATCCAAAGCGCATTCAGATAGATATACGCAGTTTATAGTTCATCAGGGCAGAGAAGAATCCCAATGGAAGTTGAGAGAAAACCTATAACTCATGCTCCCGACCTGTAAAGATCTAACAGTGAGAATTTGACTACTATTATATTAATTAGCAGCTAAAAGTGATGCGCTGGTGGAATTGTTTGCACGCCGGGCGAAATGCGTAGCCGTATTTTGTCTGTCGTTACGTTGTGTGTTCAAATTCCGCCGAGGTCGACTTTGCCTTTCATCCTTTCGGGGTCGATTAAATAAGTACCAGTTACGCACTGGGGTCGATATACTCGACTTAATCCGTGTGTCTGTCCTTGTTTGTCCTCTCTGTGTTTAGCTCCTTGTGGGTAGTAAAGAAATAGGTATTTCTTCTGCCTTTACGTTCTGAGTTAAAACGCCGCCGAGGTCGACTTCGCTTTTCAATCGTTCGGGGTCGATAAAATAAGTTCCAGTTGAGCACTAGGATTGGTGTAATCGGCTTTCCCTTCACCCCAAATTTCAGGTTTTGTGCCTATAGTAGAATTATATTATTCAATATCTACGACAATCAAATCGGCCGCTAGTACCACCAACCTACAAGCAACGTAATCCTACGACCTCCATCTCATTCTCTCTCTCTGTTCAGGGACGGTTATGCTTTCCAAAGTTCACTCTGATTGCGCGCTTTCTTTTTGTCTTGGGCTGATATATCATTCTCTGTTGTTGAACACAGAGGCGGTTAAATAAAGCGGTTGATGTGTGGAGAGAACAAAGAAAATATAGCAAAGAGAGACCTTGTGGCGAATGTAAATCCCACACATTTCTTAGTTGTGAGTGGACCGGATAAAATCCAATAGATCGATATTGGTTGATGTGTGGAGAAACAACCTGTCATTAAAGCTGACAGGGCGGACGACTGATTTCTATGAATGAGTCCATCACAGAAGGTACATCATGCGAAGTGTGGGATCTTATAACACTGGTTGGTTGGTTGGGCCCACTTCCCGAAAAAGAACCCCACAGACTGAATTTAAAGAAGGCTAAATGCTTTTTACAAATTTACTGCTGCAGCTGCTGCTGCTGCTGCTGCTGCCACTACTTTCTATTACTGCTACTGCTGCTACTACTACAACTATGACTACTACTATTATAACTTTTAATGTTGATGATGATGGCAGCGATAGTGGAGATGATTATGATGGTGATGATGATGATGACGATGACGACGATGAGGAAGAGGAGGAAAAGGATGATGATGATGATGATGATGATGGTGGTGGTGGTGGTGGTGGTGGTGGTAGTGGTGGTGGTGGTGGTGGTGGTTGGTGATGACGCTGATACTTCTACGGTTACTGCCAACAAAATGATTCCATTACCACCACAACCACCACCACTACTACTACTACCTCCAGCAACATCGCCCATACTATCCATCTCCAACGATGCTGTTACTATCAACGCCATTCCAATCAGCAGTAAAACTACTACTACAACAACCACCACCACCACCACTGCCGACAGTACTACCATCATTGTTATCATCATCATAAATAACAACAAAAAATGTTCCACCGTCACCATCACCACCACCACACCAACAATATGAGGGAACATCAATAAGAACTGTGCAGTCGCAGGAATGTAAATTTGTTGCTTGGCAACAAGGTGACTGGATTACAAACAAGACTTATTGCAAGGAGAGAAACAAATTCTACACTAGAGTTAACAAGCGTTAAGAATCTGTCACTAAATACACACGTACGCGTGTATATATTATTATGCTACAATACATAAACAAGTATGTATTAATTTGATGTTATATACGTGTGTATGTATGTATTTGTGTATGTATGCATATAAACACACGCATATATACACACCTATATAAGTAGTAGTAGTAGTAGTAGTAGTAGTAGTAGTAGTAGTAGTAGTAGTGTGTTCCATAATTTTACGAACAAAGTAAAAGAGAACTCAATGAATTTGATAGAACAAATATTTAGTATACAGTGCCATAGCTCCAAATGATAGTTACCTCTTCCATTACACAGAGTTCTATTGCTCTTATCTTAAAAAATCCTGAAACAGGTTTTGCTAATTGAACGGGTGTCCCACTCGGTCGGTGTTTATCAGAATAGTTTGACGTATTGTTGGCTTTCAGTTCGTTTAGCATCGGAAACGATAGCCTACGCACTTTGTCTCGCTCGGTAACTTTATTAAGAAGTTAAGATTTATTATTGTTACTACACTTAGAAATTAGTTCTAAATTTTTGTTTAAGGTATCTGTTATTTTGGTAACAATGAAGTATTTCTCTATTGTAGTAGTCACAGATAAATAAATAAGTAATTGTAATGGAATCTAATTCGATCGAACATGTAGCATTAATGATGAATTCTGGCATTGCTAAGAAATTTCTAAACATTTCCCCATAGAACACAAGTATTGTAAGTTATATAGCTGGCAAAATTTAAAAGTTACCTTCAGCTGCATGAACAACATAGAGAACATCGTAGATAGTAGATGCCCTAAATCACCTAATAAGCTTTAGAACCAGGGAAACTTGAGAAATTTAATCCGAGATGAAACTCTGATATACCAAGGTACGGTAGTGAATGCCATTTTCTAGGTCATACATCGGAATGAGCGAGAGTAGCTTAAAGAACCGGATGTTAAAATATAAGCTCACCTTCAGGCATACAGATAAGAAATTGCATAACATTATCAAGCCATATATGACACTTGAAAGCCCATATATGGTTTTGGTTTCCATAGCTAGTTGTAGTTAAGATCTGAGAGCAAATTTATTTCTTCCCCTACATCCATTTTCAATTACTTTGTTAAAGTGGTTTGCATCTCTGTTGAATGATCATTTGTCCGAGAAAATGCTTGAGATTCTTCTAACAATATTGCTGGCAAGTTTCTCAGTAATATTATTGCCTGGATTAAGGCAGCGAGTTGAGGGAATCGTTACCGCGCCAGAGAAAATGTTTAATGACATTTCTTCTAACTTTACGTTCTGAATTCAAATGCCGCTGGGGTCAACTTTGCTTTTTTTCCTTTCGGGCTTGATAAAATAAATACTAGTTGGACACTGGGGTTGATGTAATCGACTTTTCCCCTCCCACAAAATTGCTGGCCTTGTGCCAAAAATTGAAATCAATATTATTGCACAGATTTTTTTTCTTGAAGTAAATGAACTTCTCGCCCTGTTTTCCGCATGGTTTGTGTCTACAGGAAACTAACTGTTTTTGTGTTTGTAATTACAGTGATTTTAGGTATAGTTCTTTGAATGTGCTTATTTGATCTATCTTTATTTTATCTAGATTATATATATTAAGCTTGTTAGAAATAGCTAAACCTTCATCTTCTAATTCTAAGGGATTAAAATTTGAGGTGAGTTCATCTAGGATGAATAATCCAAGTACATCACAAACCTCTGCCCTGCTAAAGCAACCCATCAAATGTCATTTTGTTAATTGTTAGTGCTTTTTACTCAAGAATCTTTAGTTAAAAAAAGCAATGACTTTCTGATTTGAATGACTATACTAGTATCGCTAAATACACACACACACACACACACACACACACACACATACACGTTGAACTCAAATTATTGCATCAGTCTCTTGTGAGTCTTTGAAATAAGTACATGTTATCAATTGACGTTTAAATTGCTTAACTTATCCAGGTGTAAAAGCAATAAAAAGAAATGTATATAAATACACAAGAAAACGCACTTAGGAATCTTAAACTAGCTCTATAGGATCTGGAAAACGATAAAATTGATATATGAAAAAGTAATTAATACCAATCTGTTGTGAACAAACACGAATATATTACATAAATCGACAATATACAATATGACACGTTATAATAACAGGATATTTGTTAGAATTAGGAAAGATAACTCTACATAACTAGAAATTAAATTCAATAAATTACTTTCCGATGAAAACGCGCTCATGGGATATATTTCTTTCGACTGCTTACAATGAGATTTTAATCCAGTATACATCTGTGACACTTTAAAGGTTCATTAAGCAGAATAACATCCTCCACAGACTGTGACAAGGTTGACCCTATGAATTATAAGTGCTACTCATATTTGCCAGCTGAGAGAACTGGAGCAACGTGAAATAAAGTGTCTTGCTCAAGAACACAACGCATCGCTAGGTAACGAACTCACGACTTCACGATTGTGAGCCGATTACTTTAACCACTAAGCCACGTGCCTTCACTACACATTTTTATGTAAAAAGACGTATATAAGAATATACAACGGTATTAGGAATATAAATCTATTTGCATAAATGCATACAGGCATGTAAATAGCAATATATATATAAATACATAAGCTGTCCACTGATAACTATTTATGCATACATACTGTTGTCAAGTAATCAAGTTTTCATTGAATCAGATAACTAAATTGAAGTTAAAAGGAAAATTCTGTAGAAGCTGATATGCCGCTAATCGATTTCAGCGTATATTCGACTGAACGCCCTTATCTTCCTAAATCTCATTCAAACATTTACCTCATATGAGCCATTAGTCTACCATTCATATTGATTGGCTTCCATTTAACTTGCGTAGATATTGATCATTTAACTCAGCTGAAGTTTAAATTCTTACAATTATTGATATTGATATTGTTTAGTCTGCTTAAAAGAAGATAAAATGCGAGTGTATGATATAAAATGCTATATTAATTCCTCAACTTAAGCCACTTTAAATTGTGTCATATGGAGAAAGACATATATCGTTAGATTGGCGCTGGCATTTCCTAGAAAAGAATCAATTTTTTTTGTTCTGGTAGCACTCATTATATTATAATCAAATGTAATATTGGTAATCGAATTCCCCACAATATCTAGAGAGGCAAGGAGAGAATTTATTGAAAACGTCATATACAACTGAAATAAGATTTAAACTGAAATGGTAGGATTAAATTTGTATCTTTCTTAAAGACAAGAGACTATCGCCTCACAACATTGATCCCTATCTGTGATGTTGGCTGAGATTTTCGGGTGATATATTTGCTCTATTTCTTATACATTATCGTTTTTATTTGATGAGACGGAATAATACTTCTTAAATCTCCTTTATTAGAAGTTCTGTAAAAGCATTAAAATTAATTGATTAAACAGCTGCGAGAAAAAAACAAATCACCTCATGTCAATACATTTTCGACACAGCTTCATTTCTCTCTTGGGTCTCATCGTCATCCGATTCTTCAGTAAGACTCAATACGATTTCGTATGTAACTTCTTATACATATATTTTAGACAACTTCATCATTGATTTCCTCAACGGCATCGTCGCTTCAGTGATTTTAAATACGGTTTCTTTGTACAAAATTAACAGCTTTACTCTGTGGTTTATTGCGTTATTATTGTCATATATTCTTGCTGAGTAACCAATTGTAAAAATGGAAATTCAATTTTATATCCTTTGTTCTTTTTATCTTTTACTGGAAGAAAATAATTCTATTGAAGAAACTATTAGTTAAGTTGCTTCAGTCTCTCAACTAAATTAAAGGTTGTTATTTCCATTTAAAATCAAACGTTTAATTTATGTGAACTCATGACAGTTTGCTCACTTCAGTCATTTAAAACTGTATAAAAGAGGTGGCTTAGAAATATTATGAAAGATTATATGAGGATTTAACTGCAAAAGTAGTCTTAGCTGTATAATATTTTCTTCGTGATTTCAAATAAATTCGCGCCAGATTTCATGCTTCAAAAATGCTAATTTTTTCATAAAATTATTTCCTAGAAATCTCTGTCTAATTCGAGTATAAATTACGGTCGTTTGCTTTTCAGGAAATCGAGTGGAAGAGCCGTACTATTATACAATATTGATCATTGTATTATCGCACTACAAAAGAAGACGATATCGTTCTCTAATATTGTTTTATAGAACTGTTCACACGGATGGAATTTTTAAAATCTCAGAGGCGTTTAATGGTTAACAGGAAAATATTTTTCCTTCCTAGTATTGCATTAAATTTAAATGAAGAGACAATATAACAAACAAAAAATTTAAAACGTGAGTAAATGGAAAGGGGAAATGAGCCAGCCTCATTATCGGCACCGTTTATTCTCACATTAACTCTAGTTTAAAGAGGATATCCTATTAAAAGCTGGAATTAGAAGATAAAGAGGAAATAGTGAAAGGGAGGGAAGATAGACGAAGATGACTACGCGTGCAGGTGACTATGCGGAATTATGTATATACGTGTATGTGTAAATTAAGTTTTATACGTTAGTGCATGTCCGTGTTAAATGAGACAATTTTTGTGCAAGGCAAGAAGGGAATTGTCAGGTCAGCTGAAGTAAACCAAAGATTGTTGAACTTGTTGATTTTTATTTTAAATTAGTGTGCTTCTGGAAATTATTCATTATAGATGATATAATTAAATGAGCTAGAGTGACTGTGAATGTTTAGAGTCTTTTATCACTGGCTTAACACAAACAGTATGTTACAAAAGCATCAAAAAGAACAAAAACAACATATCAACGACACGAAACGTCTACATGGTGAACAAACTTAGGGTGATAAATATTATCGACATATGTATAAGTAAACTTCAAAGTTGTAAACCTTATGGCTTTAGCAATAACATTAACCATACAAATATGACACTTTATCACAGACTCCCCGAGCATTTACAAGAAGGCATTTTTGCAATGCACATTACACAGAGTAACATAAAACGTGACTTGATAGAAAAACATTAGCCGACAACACAAGTATCACATCTAAAATTTCTCCGCCAAGCAGGAGAATGATCATTGAAGATATATTCAGAGCACAACACTACATCACAAATAACAACTTCATTCAGAACTTATAAAAGTGAAGATTTAGGAAGAACGATAGACGTAGGAACGGTAAAGGACAAACAAGCAAGTATGAAAATTCTTTACCCAAAAATAAAAGTACTTAAAAATCAAATAAAGTTTCGGAATAGTTATGATTTTAATAATGCATTTTGAAATTTTTATCAGTTTACTGAGCCAGGAAATATTCACACAGACATAAATGAATACGTATACATATGTGTAAGCATGTATATATAAATGTGCGTCTGTATGTATGTGTATGTATAATATGTGTGTGTATGTGTGTGTGTGTGTGTGTGTGTGTGTGTGTGTGTGTGTGTGTGTGTGTGTGTGTGTGTGCGTGTATCAAAACAGGAGATTGGAAAATTTGGAGGTATTGTTTATTCACTACTATAAAGGTGAATAACTAATAGAAAAAAAATTTCCAATCTCCTGTCTCATGTTTTGACATTATTGCCCTGTAAAAAATATTTTCCAATATTTTCAACTTTTATGCAAATCCTCTATCTCACACGAATATAACATCTATATACGGGTTTGGAATACTGAAATAAGCAAATGTGCTTCAAAATGTGTCAGATGAACTTTAAATATATATATATATATATATTATATATATATATATGGTTAATCTATATATTCATAGATAGATAGATAGATAGATAGATAGATAGATAGATAGACGTACATATACATGGTGTGTATATATATATATATATATATATACATATATATATATATATATATATATATATATATATAATATATATTATATATATATATATATATATATATATATATATATATATATATATATACATATATATATATAATATATATTTCATGTGTGTGTGTGTTTATGGTATATATGATATATATATCTAACATAGATATACAATTACAGATATATGTGTAGTTATGTATACATGCATATGTGCGTATGTGTTTATGCGCCGTGCGTGCGTGCGTGTACATATTTAAATACAACCAGAACTGTCAAATATCCACCAATGATTAATTCAAGCTTGTCCACAGTTATGGAAACAAACAGCTTTGTTGAATAACTCGTATGATGAATGAAGTAAATATATTTCAGACATTTATTATTATTATTATTATTATTATTATTATTATTATTATTATTATTATTATTATGAATATGTACATCGGATCATTGATGCAGAGAGAAGCCAGAACAGGAAAGAAGAAGAAGAAGAAGAAGAAGAAGAAGAGAAGGTAGTGATTATGATAAAACTAACGTCGTCTTAGGGTGGTTTTACGCCAATAATACGCTAAAAAATAAAACTAACGGTTTCACATAAAACAACAATGAAATTATAGTACAGCTATGGATTTATTCTAATAAATTATAATAAATTATAATGTACAAATGCGTGTATTTCGATAATATAATACACTCAAAACAATATATATAATTGCACACTACTTCACAAACATAGATTTAAACATATGAACCCAAGCATAAATTAATATATACACACATAAATTATACATGTATGTATGTATGTATGTATGTATGTATGTATGTATGTATGTAGGTATGTATGTATGTATGTCTCTTCCATTTTTTTATTATTATAAATCTTCCACTGATGAGGGAGCCGGTTTCCAACAAAGATACAAGGCTCCATCTTTGGGATATAGTTAATGCAAATAGATTTGGAACTTGAAAAAAGTCTTGCATATTTTTACTGTTCCACTCACAGATTGCACTTGTAATGTACGAATCAGCCGGTAAGTTTCTCTTTCTGAAAATCCCAGTTTATCCAGATTCTCCTTTAAGCATTTACGAACAAAACCTAGTGTTCCAATTATTTTTGGTATGAATATGAATTCATAATCTGGATTTAGAAGCTGGAGGTGTCGAAGCAGTTGTCCATAGATATCCTCTTTTTCTTTGATTTTCAAAGAGATATTTATATCTGCAGGGCAGCGAACCTCTACGATGGTACATACTTTTGCCTCTCTGTCCCGAACAACAATATCCGGCGTTATGCTTACATTTGACAGAAGTTTTGATGGAAATATTCCACCAGTATTCCTTGAGTTGGTGTTTATGAATGTATTCCATAACAGAGGGATTTTCCAAGTTTATTGTAAGTTGTTTTAGCAACAACATCGTGCCACATAGGAAGGTAATACCGTGACGACGTTTTAGGACAGCTGTTAATCACATGCGTAATGTCTTCCACAAAAACATGACATAGCCTACACATGCGGTTGCACTTTGGGATTACAAGAGCGTCACTGTCTCTCTTGTTCACCAGAGTGAGGCAAGAGAACCCAGCTGTTTGGGGGATGTATTGGAGATCATCAGGAAGAGAGAGTTTCTTGTGGGATTCTCTGCCAACTCGTACAATATTGCTCACTTCACTTTTCAGGACTGCATTGATATATTTATTTTTGCTGCTGTTGTTTAGCAGGTGCTGCCTGAGTGATACCATACAGCATTCGAAGGCCGTTTGCACTGATCTCAGGCCTCTATCACCTTCATTTCTTCTTAGGTAGAGCCTGTCAATATCACTGTTTCTGTGGAAGTTCCCAGTTGTCAGGATTTTGCGAGCTTTGATATCTATGGAGTGGATTTCCTCTATATATGTATGTATGTATCTATGTACGTATGTATGTATGTACATGTGGGGGAGGTACGCTCTTTTGTGTTACGCGAGAAGTCTATCGATTTTCATTGTTATTACTGCGTCCCAGCCCGCGGCAGATCATAATTAATATTAATATAAAACTAACACAGAAACCCTGACACTACCATAATTTTTTGGGGGGAATTTCTTTTAAGCGTAAATTAAATTTTTTTTTTTTATAATTTATATTGGATTAAATATCAGATAATTTTTCATTTTAATAGTTCTAAATGTATTTATTTCGAAATTATATTGTTTCTTTTAGAATTTGCATTTAAAATTATTTCATTTATAACTTTTTTATAGAATAGCGATTCTAATGATAATGATAATAATGTTATTGTCAGAAAAATTAATATTGAAATCACATATTTTAATATCAGAAAGCAAAATATTTTTGACACTAATTTAAAATTAAAAGCTGGCATAATGCATACATTGAATCAAGTCAATAGTGGTCATTATACTTGCATAGTGACACTCAATTTACTGCATATAATGTCAATTTACCTTCTAAAATGAATAATATTGTTGCTTTATTTTTTTAACGTATTTAATCAAATTTTAAAAAAATTAAATGAGTTAAAAGATATGAAATTGCAATTCTTTATCTAATAAACTAAATATTTGGCGACCTTTTCCCCATTAAATCCATCCATTACCTCACCGCGGTATGTGGGTGTAAACCGTATGATAACGGGCTAACGATGGTACTGGTACTTGCTTTTTCTTGATGAAAATTTAACGCTTAAAAAACATAATCTGAAAAAGGAAGAAATTTTAAGGGAAAAAAATTTCTTGAAAAACAAAATAATAATTCAACAAAATGCTCTATTGAAAAAATATCAACCAATATTAAACTTTAAAAAGAAAGAAACAAGTAGGTATTTCTTTTTAAAAAATTACTAATATTTCTTAAAAGTATTTCTTAAAAAATTTACTAAAACGCATTTTGCTGCACTTTTTTTTTTTAATTTAAAATCATTTATAATTTAAATCTTAAATACATACAAAACTAATGAATATTTTAAGGCAGAAAAGAAGATGTAAGTGACTACTGTTACAACAAAACCACAAAAATATTTGATCAAACAAAGATTAAGAATTGCAATTATGTATAGAAATTATCAAGCAGAAAAAGATTTTTAATCACAAATTATTAACAGTGATAAAAATATCTATTATTTTTTATTTCATTTATATTATAGTTAATTCATTTAAATCTTTGTAACTCTTTCAATTTATTATTTCAATTTTGAAAGTTGCAGCGCAATATTATTCTTATCAAAAAAATTAGATCATTATAACTAAAATAATAATTAATTTTAAAATATAATTAAAATTGGAAAGTAGTAATAAAGTATCAGTAATAATGTACATACAACATAAATTAATTGGGCAGAAAGGTAAAGTTAAACAGTCTAAAATGACTAAAATTTACCCAAAATGAGTGGGCTGTCCATTTTAGCTCAATTTATATAACATATATTACATAAGGTAAACTAAAAATTAATAAAATAAAATGAGCTTGCATGATTTAATTGCATAAAAAATAAGTGTACATACTGCTATTTTTTATATGATATATATGTAGATCAAATCAGTTTGAAAAGGAAGCAGCCCACTCAAAGGTGAATAATGCAAGTCTTCATATGAACTCACTTCACTCCTGTGCTTCTTATTTCAAAATATACATTTATAATCACAATCATTACAAAAACAAATTTGTCTAATTTTGAAGTAAACAGTAGAATTTGCTTGATTAAAAATAAATAAAAATAGTAAAAATAATTATTCAAAGAAAAGTAATAATAAATGATGACTTAGCTGAAATGACTATTTAAGTGGTTAAACTTAGACGAATTCAACCTATATACTGTATATCTATTCCGCCAACTTTTTTCATTATATTCAATGTGATTTGATATTAGCGATTGACTATTGGCAATGACCTCAATCTACTAGCAATTTCTTGATCGAATTCAGTTTCTTTAATTTTAAGGAGTATAGTAGTGTGTAGCATAGTATGTAGATACATTGTAAACTGAAAGTGTCAAATGTTAAAAAAGTGCAACAAAATGCGTTTTAGTAAATTTTTTAAAAAAATACTTTTAAAAAATATTAGTAATTTTTTTTAAAGAAATACCTACTTTTTTTTTCTTTTTAGAGTTTAATATTGGTTGATATTTTTTTTTTCAATAAAACATTTTGTTGAATTCTTGTTTTGCTTTTCAAGAAATATTTTTCCCGTTTTATATATCCTCATGAGTCAAGTCAGTACGAATGAAATAAATGAACATAATTACCGATTATGTTGCGAAAATTAAGCTGCATTTGTACATGCTGATAAGTTTAAGAATCAGATATAGACCTCACATTTCCTATTATCCATCTTGTGAAATAGTCATTATGCTTAGAAATATCTAAGTTGAATGTCACGCCAACTCTTTTCATTTAAGCTCCATTTTCAAGTGAGGTTTTTATTGAACAAAATATCACAACGACGATGCCAGATCAGATCCAATATAAAGGAAGTGACCTAACACGAATTACTATTCTCGTGTCATAAAACACATCTTAAATTAAAACAGAAGTTTGAAAGAGTACAAAACCGTTGTTATGGTGCGTTGTCACGAAATTATTGACCATTAGGATTTATTGTTATTATTAGTATGATTTATCATCATTATTATTATCATTATTATCATCATCATCATCATCATCATTATTATTATTATTTTTATTCAGTTCTTAATTCTTCTAAACTTAATCTGTGAATCGAACAAGAAGTCTGGTCTTTGATTTCTAGATATAAGGGTCAAATTCCCGGTTTAGCATATTTTCTAAATATCAACAACGGCGATCAGCTTTATTTTTTAAATTTTATAATGTCTTTTATTTGGATGAAGTGAGCATGATGACTACGACTGACCGAGACAAGTGGAATTTTTGTTCCAGAGTCTCAACATAAAAAGCAACGACTGGTTATTAACATTTTAATTACAATTATGAATGAAGATCATAAAATTAGTATTAATTCCCAAACTTTCACACAGGGAGAAGGAAGTTTTTGAAATATGATGAAATCAAAGAGCAAAGCTGGCCTTTAATAAATTATGTTCTTATTAAAGTTGTAAAGGTTGAAGCAAACGATGTGATGTCACATTTGTAAAAGTCAATACTCCACTGTCAGCCGCGAATTCCAAAGGCTTCCAGATAAAGGAAATTTGTTCTTCATAATTTCCTGAATGTTGAATGTTGATAATTTCAAATGTTTTTCTGACTTCTTGATAAAATTTGGCTGTCAGCAGGACATCCCTGGTTCAATCTAGCTCCAATATGTCACATTTTCTTTTTTTCCTTTTGGTTCTTGCTTACGAATTGCACTTATAAAAATACATCGACACACATATATACACTCATACGTAATAGTATGTATATGTGTATATATATATATATATATGTGTGTGTGTGTGTGTGTGTACGTATATATATATATATATATATATATAGTATGTATGTACATAAACACATTCATATGCACACACATACATACTCACGCACATATATACACACACACATACACACATGTATGTATATGTATATATGCATAAAGCAGCAGAAACATCACAAAAACTGTTACTCAGAATTTCACGTTCCTATTCGTCGGACAGTTTTGTTTATGCCCGACGAACGGGAACGTGAAACTCTGAGTAACATTGTTTGTGATATTTCTCCTGCTTTTTAATAAAGCATATTACTCTACCTCTGGTATTCGAGTACTATTGTTTCCACCTTGTTTCGCATTTATGTGCTTACTCTCATATATATATATATATATATATATATATATATATATATATATATATATATATATATATATATGTGTGTGTGTGTGTGTGTGTGTGTGTGTGTGCTTACTCCGGTATATATATATTATATATACATATATATATATATATATACAGATACATGCATGTATGCGTGTGTGTTTGTGTGTGTATGTACGGTTATATATATATATATTATATATATATACACACACAGGCAGACAGATGCGTATATATGTAACTTGCATATATAAATGTAGGGGTATATGTATATATTGATGCATACATGTATGTATGTCTTCAATTCGGTTTCTTTCCTTCGAGCGATACAAGTTCTCTGAAATAATTCACGAAACAAATCTTATCTAAAGCATTATTTCGACGCCTTGTTGATATTGCAGGAAATGTACACTTTTAACTCACACCGTTACCATTCAATGTAATCGTATTATCACCTAAATTACCGGAAACGCAACCTAGGCTCCAAACCAAAAGAAATGCAGCTCACAAAACCTAATAAACGGAATGACTTTTGTCCTGAGCGAATTAGATTTTACAGACAGCTTATTAGCATATTACATATTGCACGAAGATTGGGAGAAAGTAACACATCTTCTTTTGCTTCAGTCTTTAACTCTTCGTAGGCCAGCGGGGTCTACGCAAATTTTATAAGTTATGCAACTTTTACATTTTTATTTAAATGATTTTATATCTCATTACTTTTTATTGCCAACAGTTTATGTAGGCACAACGAATTTTGAGTTAAAATATGTTCAGTCATATGGATGTTATAGCATAAAATATGGTCATTGAGGTTCAACTGGATCGCATTGGCCTTGGGTGGAATTATTGTTTTCTGTTCCTTTTTCAGATATTCTGATAGCTATAAATTAATTTTCTTCATATTTGTACTGGTCTAAATCGATATACTAAATAATTTTGTTTTATTTTATATTTAGTGCTATATGTATAGTTTATAAAACTATTTTTAAAATGTTGATTTCTTTCAATAAAGGTTTTTTTCAGTCAACATATTAAACACTAATAATCCCAAATGGTGGTGGAAGCACTCCGTCGGTTACGACGATGAGGGTTCCGGTTGATCCGAATCAACGGAACAGCCTGCTCGTGAAATTAACGTGTAAGTGGCTGAGCACTCCACAGACACGTGTACCCTTAACGTAGTTCTCGGGGATATTCAGCGTGACACAGAGAGTGACAAGGCCGACCCTTTGAAATACAGGTACAACAGAAACAGGAAGTAAGAGTGAGAGAAAGTTGTGGTGAAAGAGTACAGCAGGGATCACCACCATCCCCTGCCGGAGCCCCGTGGAGCTTTAGGTGTTTTCGCTCAATAAACACTCACAACGCCCGGTCTGGGAATCGAAACCGTGATCCTATGACCGCGAGTCCACTGTCCTAACCACTGGGCCACTGCGCCTCCATAATCCCAAATATATACCTATGAAGTGCTAAATTTCTTGCTCTGTTTCATACATATATACAAGATTAAACAAATGTTACTTTATGGATAGTGCGGAAAATGCGCAAAAATAAAAGGGATCCCAATGGCCTTTTGTGTAAATCCAATCCCGCCGGCCCACGAAGGGTTAAGATTTAATAAGGACGTAATTTATAAGGCGCCAAGCTTTAATCTTTAATGCGATTAGCTTTCTGTTTTCCAACCTATGAACCAAATGCGATTCCTGGTGAAAGTTCTGTCACTCCACTTTATTGTCTTTTATTTTTCACTTGTCTCAGTCATTGGACTGCGACCATGTTGGGTCAACGCACTGAAAGGTTTAGTCGAAAAAATGTCACCGGTGCTTATTTTTTTAAGCCTGGTATTTATTTTACCGGATTATTTGGGCGAACCGCTAAGTTACGGGGACGTAAAAACACCAGCACCAGTTGTTAAGCGGTGGAGGGGAAACAATAACAGACACAAACACACACAGATAAATATATATACACACACACACACACATATACATAAATATATATATATATATATATTTATGTATATATATACACATACATACAAACCTATATATATATATATATATATATAATATATATATATATATATATACACACACACGCAGTGGGACTGAACTCGGCTCCATGTGGTTGGAAACAAGCTTCTTATCATGCAATCACGCTTGCGCCTATATGTATGTGCGTGTGTATATATGTGTGAATGTGTGTGTGTGTTGTGTGTGTGTGTGTGTGTGTGTGTGTGTGTGTGTGTCCCCTTTAAGTCCGTTTAGGGGAAACGTTTTTAGTAGATATATAAAGACTCCCATTCTATTATGTCGGCTACAGCCTAATGATACCAACTTGCAATAGCAGGTTTATGGGGTTGTACCGAGCTATCCCGATATAAAGTAGGATAAATATATAGTATTAATAATAATAATAATCCATGGATGAATTCATAAATATTTCAATGCATCGCTGCACACATTTTCACGTGTGTTCATACAATGAATTGATGAATATGATCCATTCGGTAATCATGGACACTACTAACTGAAATGTAATCATCCTAAGAATACAGACTATGATCGTAAGAAACATGTGATTTGAGGAAACGCGTGTAGTGATGCATGAGAATATTTATGATTTCCATACATAGCTTATTATTATTATTATTATTATTATTATTATTACTAGCTGACTCTGAGCCGTCAAAAACGACGGCTAGTTGTAGTATTTTATATAAAAATAAGGTATGAAATGAGGTACATACTAATCACAGATACAAACATTCATATACTTCCCTTGTACACGCACACACATACACACATATACTCACACAGAGTTGAAACACTGATTTTTTTCACCCCTTCCTTCCTTATTCATTTATCACCCTTCCTTTTTCCATTGCTATTACTTTCTCTCACTCTCTCAGTCAAAGCTATTACTCTACTTCTCTTTCTCCTACTCCGTCCTACTCCTACTCTGTGATTTTGGACAAATATACATACACACACATACATACATATATATATAATATATATATATATATATATATATAATATATATATATACTCACGCATACACACACATGGCTCGCCACTTCAACCTACGTGGATATCCCCTCACCACTATCCACACCGCCCTTGATAGAGCACTTCCGTGGACCGTGCATCTGCTCTCTCACCCCGCCCCCGCCCCGTCGTCACTCGTTTCCCCTCACCTACCACCCCACCACCCTACCTCTCCAACGCACCATTCTCCGAGCCTTCCAGCGACTCCAGTCCGACTCCTTCACTTCGCACATTTCCATAATCGACCACGCTCCTCTTTCAAATGAGCCCACAACCTACGAGACCTCTTGGCCCACAGCTTCTTCCCTAACCCAACCTCCCAACCCTGCTCGTTCCCCTGCTCCCGCTCACGCTGCCGCACTTGCGCTTACCTTTCCAACACCACCCTCTTCACAGGCACCCATCATCGATCCTATCATATCACTGACTCCTTCGCCTGCATTTCTTGCAACGTCATCTACTGCATCTCCCGCTCTCTCTGTCCTTCTCTATACAGAGATCAAACGGGACGCCGCTTGGCTGACCGGTTCGCGGAGCACCTCTGAGACATCAGACTCGGCAACGACACCCCGATCTCGCGCCATTTCTTCTCTACCGGTCATTCTTTACAACACCTGTCTGTGTTCGGATTGTCCTTGCACAGGGACCATCCGGACTCCCGTCTTCGCCGTGAACATGGATTAATCTTCTCCTTTCTGTCCTTTGCCCCACATGGGCTCAACTCTCCTCCCCTCTTCATCTAAGCCTCCTCCTCTCTCTCCTCTCTTCTTCTCACACTTACTTCCTCACATTCACCTCTCCTCTCTTGCTCTGACACCTACTTCCTCTTTTCATTCCTACCCACCTTTTCCCTTCCGCCTTTTCCTTTCATCGTTACCCCACCCTCACACATTCCAACCCCACTATCCCTATAGATCCCATCCCACCCCCATCCCATCTCTTAACCATACTCTCATATACCCCATCTCTACCAACACCCCACCCTTGCTTCCCACACTCTCACCTCCACCACACCCCAACACCACCACACCGCACCACACACCACCACACCACATCTTGCCACACCACACACCACCCCGCACACACTAGCACTGACGACTTCTCAGCACCCACACCATCATCCACACACCTACACATGCACACACGCACACGTCAAAGTCACCAACTCCCATCCACACACACATACACGCTCTCACATTCACACGCACACGTACCTTCGTTTTGGGATCACCACGATTTTATTATCTCCCCTTCTTCCTAGCTCTCCTGTGTGACCCCTCGATCCGGCATTCGCTAAGATAGATCGCTAGCCACTAAACCTTTTTTTTATTTTCTCTCCCTGTTCATTTCTGTGTTCCTTTCTGTCGAAGAGCATAGGCTCGAAACGTAAAAGACTATCTCACTTTCCGAGCGTTAAACTAATACATCTGTTTGTTGTTTACACACCCGTCTTCTTTTTTTTTAATTCTCACTATATATATATATATATATATATATATATATATATATATACACACACACACACACAAATATATATAAAAACACTACGCCCATTATTATATTAGGAGATTACTATGTGTGTGTGTGTGTACATGGCGGGCGTCTTTCAGTTTCCGTCTACCAAATCCACTCGCAAGGTATTGGTTGGCAGAAGATACTTATCCAAGTTGTCATGCAGTGGGACTGAACTAGGAACCATGTGACTGTGAAGTAAACGTTTTACCACTGGCACTCCGGCATCTATACTCAAACTTTCTAATATTTAGTTTCTTCTTTCTAAATACGTTATTTTTGCCTTGTCATGATAAATCAATATTTATAGTCGATAGAATATTGTAGAGAAATAATGGAAGGTGATAGAAATTACCTAGAAGGTCGTTCTGCATAATAAAGAAACATTTAAGTGAGAACTAGTATTAATCACTAGGTTTAATTGCATATCTGATCAAGAAAGGTAAGGGGAGACAACTCCCACATTTATATAAAATTGCATAGAGGTATAGTGGAAGGTGAGAGTAATCGTTGACAAGAATGATGACAATCTCGGACATGCTTTAATTTTATCCCACTCAAGATGTTTACCACTTCAGGCACCTAAGATCTGGCATGACTTGGTAAGACTGTGCATACATTTTGTAATATGGACTGAAAGGACAATATCTGGGAATAGAAGGATGCTGAGTATTTTGGTTGCTATTTCTAACAAGTTGAGCGAGCTCGAAAAATGTCTCTTTTTGACTGTTTCTAAAACTATTTATGTGTAACAAATCAATGAAACGAACTGAAAGAAAGATTCTAAGGAAGAAATTAAACACAGCACTGTAAGATTCCGAAACGAACGTCAATAATTTTAACATGATCCCATTGCTTCTTGTGATGAACAGTATAAATCCATGACGTTCATTTATAACTTATTAGTGTGTACTATTGAGAGTTAAGTGCGTTTACTGTAATGTACCCCCACTTTTCTCGAAAAAATAACCCACCATGGGTCTGATCTAAAATGAGAAAAATCGATTTTTATTGTGAGCTTCCAAAGCAACAGTTGATGGCGTAATGAAACCAACATTTCCCGCCATTTCAAACAAACCTTTAAAAATAATCAATAGAAAGGCTTGTTTTCCTCTCTCTTTTTCTCTCTCTCCATCTCTCCCTCTCTCATTACCTTATTCTTTTTTTACTCTTTATGCATCGCGTTTCTTTCAGACATTACTTTAACCACAGAACTATAGAGAGCAACGATAACCTTACGCGTATTCACAAAAATATCTCTGGCAAGAATGAAAAAAAATGCGCAGTGTCGTCGAAGAATAGTCATAGAAATATGAAAAAGAAGTTTAACAAATAAAAGCAAAAACATTGAGATGGACGCACAAATTGTGTGCGTACAGACTAACATACTCATACACACACACGGACATATATAAGTGAATGTTTATGACTAGGAATACAGACACACACGCATACACACACACATACATGTATATGTGTATATATATATATATATTTATATATATATACACATGCATATACATGTATATATATATCTATATATATATACATGTGAACATATATATGCGCATATAAATATATATATGTGTGTATATATATGCATATACATATGAATATATATAAGTATAATAGATAGATAGATAGATAGATAGATAGATAGATAGATAGATAGATAGATACATAGATACATAGATAGATAGATAGATAGATAGGTAGGTAGGTAGGTAGGTAGGTAGGTAGGTAGATAGATAGATAGATAGATAGATAGATAGATAGATAGATAGATAGATAGATAGGTAGGTAGGTAGGTAGGTAGGTAGGTAGGTAGGTAGGTAGGTAGGTAGGTAGGTAGGTTGGTACGTTGGTTGATAGATAGGTAGGTAGGTAGGTAGGTAGGTAGATTGGTGGGTAGGTAAGTGGATGGATAGATAGATAGATAGATAGATAGATAGATAGATAGATAGATAGATAGATAGATAGATAGATAGATAGATAGATAATATCTTTTAAATAAAAAATAATGATTTAGTCATGAGAGGGAAGCAAGGCAGCTCCTATCAGCATTTTCCAAACACTTCGAAACTAGTGAACCGGAAAGCATCCAGTACTTCCAACATACTGCACTCCATATTGGTCAAGTATTGGCACTGGATCAAGGTTGTCATGCAACACTTTATACATTTTTCTTTTTCTTTTTTTTTTCCTGAATGCGATTAAATGCTGGTACAGAAATTACTACTGTATACATACAGTTAAACATATATATACATATACACACATACATAAACATACTGCATTTATTTGACATTATCATCGCACGGTAGGTGTACTTAAAAATATATATCTTGTTATTTCACAACCATCAGAGCGCGGAGTGCTGTGATCGGTAAACAGTTTTGAGTAGGAACCGGAAAGAGAAGAATGAGCACGCAATGCACATGTGCACACTGAATTCGTCAAACGGAAAATAAAAATAAAACGCAATGCGCATGTCAAAATAAAACGGAAGAGAAGAATAAAACAAGTTATTTGGCGGTCTGCATTCTATGTTTGACACCACTATGACGCAGCTCTACTGCAAGTTTCTTATTCTGTTACTAGTTTCACTTACCTATGCTAGAGCGCCACCTTTAAGGATTTATTTGAATAAATCGACCGCAGTACTTATTTTATGTCTGGCACTTAATCTATCAGATTACATGCTTCTGAATTACTAGGTCAAAAAATCTTCAAACCGATATGTTTTAACTCTGACTAAACAGTCAGCGATGTCGCAAAAGTTGGCGGGTTGTGTATGAAATAGCGTCGGCATTCGATGTTTGGGTGATGTTACTGATCATATTACGCTGAAATCATGTTATACACCAGTCCCATCCGCCGGTGCTAACGAAAATTCGCCTATTGATATAATCTGTGCTTTTTTTTAGCATCTAACGTCTATACGAGATGATTTCTTTGTTCGAATACCGCAGTTTACGGCGTTCTTAACAACACATCCAAATTAAGTCGGGTGTGCAAATTAATATTCATTACAAAAGTTACTATCGTCATTAATAGCTAATGTGTGTGTGTGTGTGTATGTGTGTGTGTGTGTGTGTGTGTGTGTGTGTGTGTGTGTGTGTGTGTGTGTGTGTGTCTGTAATATACTTCCTCTTAGTTTTCCTCTACTAAATTCACTCTACGAAACACAAAGCGTTGATCAGTCTAACAATATAATAGAGATTACTTACCCAAAATTCTGCACAGTGGAGCTTGAACCAGAAACCAGGTGGTTGTGAAATGAGCTTCTTAACCATACAACCGTGCTTTTATATGTGTGTGTGTGCGTGTGTGTGAATCTGTCTATCTATATAATGTGTTTGTGTGTGTTACCTTTTAAAATTGAATATGGCTTTTTGACAGTGGAAATGTTCTTTCTACGGCATTCAAAATTCCATCGTCACTGGATATCCTCTGCCTTTATTGTTTTCACCTTGCTACTTCTTATTCTTGCGTATTCTATACTCTCCCATTCCTATTCCAAACGATCACCCGGGCAGCAATGGAACGACGATTCGGTGATTCTTTCTCCTATTTATTACATATCATCTATACAATGAATGTAATTTTTATCTCTATAAACTTCCATTTTCTCTTTCAAATATCTATTCCTGTATAGAGATGATGGAATCCTTTTTACAGATTAAAGAATCCTTGTTACGGATTAAACAACCCTAGCTTACAAGATGTAAGATCTAAAATTCGAGAACTGAGATCTTCAAGCAGAGGTTTTCATTTATATATTTTGTTTTTATTCTTACTATTCTTAAACATTAGTTAAGCATTCAGATGTTGTGTTCTTTTCAGTAACTATGGAATATCCTTCCATATGACTTCCCTGGTGATCTTCCCATTGCCGAACCTTTCTTTACACTTGTCGTCTTAATATTTTTGCATGCTTCTTTGTTTTTTGTTTTTTGTGGGGGGGGGTTGTCCCTTGTAATCCTTCATAACTTTTATACACCACCTAATAATATTACGCCGTCCTCACTTTTGCTTCCGGAGATACAATATGTATTTTAATAATCTTTATATATATAAAGTTGTCTGTTTATGGCAGGTTTGTAGCCTTCAACTAACACTATCTCCTCCGAGACCCTGCGGCGTAAGTTGACCAAAATTGAGAGTATGATAGAAGAAGGCTTATTCTTCCATCCGTAGATGGACCACGTTAACACCAAAAATTATTTACATCAAAAAGGTGCTTTTTTCTATAAAAATCCATTTTTACGATTTTTTTACTGTTGTCTCGCCATTTTTCGGTGTATTTCAACCAGGAAAATGTTCACTTAAAGAGAATAACAAGTTACATAATGCAAAATTTTTACTTTTCAAAAATTCCAATTCTAAAGAGTCGAAACAAACCCGAGCAACGCCGGGCGATACTGCTAGTAAGAGATATTTGTGGCGAGAACGAAGCTTCATGTTAGAAGGTTGTGTAAAATACACCGCATTTCGTTCACTGACTGTGTCAGCAACCAGGAAGTACAGAAGGATGAAATGGCTTGGGCATATGATTAGCATGGATCCCACCTGGAATTTCAACCCCAGAGTTTCCAGTAGACTGCTTCTATATTTACTTCCACCTGTTCTGTCTTTGCCAAGTAAGGAGATACTGTACTCTCAACATCTCTGGATCCAGTTTTGCTGCATTGAAACATATACTCGATACACGGCTACTCTGTTTTATATTAATAATAATAATAATAATAATAATAATAATAACAGTAGTAGTAGTAGTAGTAGTAGTAGTAGCAGCAGCAGCAGCAGCAGCAGTAGTAGTAGTAGTAGTAGTAGTAGTAGTAGTAGTAGTAGTAGTAGTAGTAACAACATAGATAAGGAAAATCGAAGTTGTTTACTTATCGATCCATCATGCCCATTTGATTCCAGGATCGTAATGAATGAGAACGAAAAGCCAAACAAAATAAAATCCCTTAAAATTTGAAATAGGAAGAATTTCGAGTATGAGAATTGTAACGGTCGTGCCTATAATAATTGATGTGTTGTGAAGAGTAAGCAATTATATGTACAAATGGTTGAGGGAGATTAGAATAGAATGTCTGGTAGAATTCCTACAGAAACTTTGTCTCTTAGGGACAGAAAAGGTTATCAGGAGGGTTCTGAGCATTTGAAAGACTGCTGGAAACTCATGGATACCCAAGGTTATAGGTAGTAACCCGCTACCCATATAAATCCTATCAGGAATAAGACCGAACTTGAGTCAAATAGTAATAATTATTATCATTATTATTTTTTTTATGGGCTGTAACTCGTCCTTCGATATCTTGAGCCTCTATATCTTGAGTCCTGGTGGCCGATAAAAGAAATCATTGTTATTATAAGTAGTAGTAGTTGTAGTAGTAGTAGTAGTATAGTAGTAGTAGTAGTAGTAGTAGTAGTAGTAGTAGTGTAGTAGTAGTAGTAGTAGTAGTAGTAGTAGTAGTAGTAGTGTGAACGATAATGTTACGAACAAAGTAAAAGAGAACTCAATGCATTTGATAATAATGAAAATAATAAAGTTTATTCAGTTCGTTTAATCTGCACCCAATGAATGCAGCATGACTGTTTTTTTTTTGTTTTGTTTTGCTTGTTTTGTTTTTCCTTTTAAGTTTTATCGAAGCACTTGTTATCATTTCGTCCTTATCTATATCTTTAGTCTTGTTATGTTTAGTCTATTATATTCTTATCTCTATTCTCATCGCGCTGAAGAAAGAAATCTTCGCCATCTCACGCTGTTTATGCACTCACACACACACGCGTACAATTTTCTATACTTTTGCATGCATCTATAGACGGACACATCACACAAGAAAGCTTAAAACGTTTTCTGGAACATAACATTCTTCTCCGTTCCTAGACAAAAAGCACTTAAAATCCTCTATACTGCTACTTACAGTAGGTGTCGCAATCTCTGATGATCATTGGTGGCGATCTTCATACATGCATAACAACTGCAATCGCACCCCGACGACAATGCCAGAACATATTGCAGTTTTGATTTGTTATTGAATTTCTATATCTTTTTTAAAACAGAGCAATAAAAACTCATAATGATTTCTTATAGTTAAGCAAAGCCAAGCAATGAAGAGAAAAGCAGATTACATAGACTAAATTCCGCATCATGAGGTGTTGTTTCCAAATTAAACAATTAACTTTGGATGTTTTCAATTCTTAATACAAATTGATTCTTCTACTTTTGCATGACATTGGGAATCCTTTCCACGCTAAGTTTAACGTTGTTGTTGTTGTTGTTGGTGTTGTTGTTGGTGTTGTTGTTGTTGTTGTTGTTGTTTGGGTGTTTTTAGCTATTGATTTTCCGTTTCTATTCCTTATCCATTCAGTCTGCACGTAATCAAAGTTGAAGGTGTACCAAGCAGTTGTACTGGCTACGCTACTGGACGCCCGCGAAACTTGGACAATTTATGAACCCCACGCCAAAGAGAATCCTAAACCACTTCCACAAGAAAGCTGTTAAAAATCGCCTGGCTCTCCCTACAAACAGAATAGGGATTGCAGGGGCACAAAGAAAACACGAACTGCACAAGTCCAGAGCCAACTCCTCGCCTTCAGCCCCATCAGATCACCAGTGCCGGACCGGTAACAGAGCTTTCCGAGCATGCTTCAGACTGATCATCGGTCACAGCCGGAAACACCATGCCTCGTCTTCTTCTCTCATGTGATGTCCTTAGTCGTCGTCGTCAACGACGGATGATCTAGTATAATAATCAGGGCCGGTGTAGTGGTTCCCTTGTTCTTTAGGCTAAGGTATCCAAGTCTGAGCTTAAACCACTTGTTTGATCTTCAGTAATTATTTCGAGGAAGCTATCACATACATCTTGATTAAGTATGAACCCCCATACTTTGACTTCTTTTGTATGCGTGGTTATTTTTGCTGTAACGTATCTCATCTAATCACTTCTACTGCTTTATACACATAATGGCTTAAATGTCATTAGTTCGTAGACTGAGGCTATCTTTAACTCTTTCAAGATCAGTATATTTCTTGCTTGCTAGGTTTCTATTTCTAGGACAACGATTCTTTTTTCTGTTATAGCAGTCACTTTCCTGCATGTATTTTATTTTAATTCTTATTTTCCCTTCTTTTCTATTTGAAGTCTCTGTCGCGATAGTTCTCAATACTGCATTCATTCATTAACCGTGCTCTCTCTACTTTTTGCATTCAATAAGCTAAATATGTTTAAACTGCAATGCTGCTTACTTTTTTCACATGGAATGCACTGAAGATCCTTCGTCGTTTTACTTCAGGCAGTTTCTCTCATTTTATTCGATTTCCTCATAGGTCGTCATTAAGAGAGCATTCAGCTTATGTAAGAAAATGTTCTTTTACCAGCTTTCCTTCTCTGTACACCGAGTTTATTATTGTTTTGTTTCCTAGTATATCTTTTTATTTTATTTTTTTTATTGGTTGTTGTTTCCGGAGCCTTTGTTATCCTTTTTGCAACCGATTCCTTTTTCAGAGCATTATTATTTTCTCTGAGTCCTTCGCATTAATGCTGTCTCTTGAACTGTCAGTCAAGTTACTTACTCTATAATTTATGACAAAATATAAAACGATATCACAGAGTGAGATCATTATATATCTAGTACTTCTGGATTTGCTTCATGCAAAATAGTTTATGAAGAAAATCAGGAAAACCATTTTCTTTTCACATGCTCAATAAAGACATATCTGTTAACTCACTAATCAATCACTTTACTCCAACATGATAGTTGTTTCACCACTTGTCCAGGGAGGTAGTTATTAAATCAGATTATTTAAGGTACTTTTTAAAGAAAGGTAAGACACTTGCTTCCCAAACATATGTTGTTGTTGTTGTTGTTGTTGTTGTTGTTGTTGTTGTTGTTGAGTGAGAGAACAGTGCATGCCATCACTGGGATAAAATATACGAAGCCCAATATACTCATCACGACTACTCATCTGATAAGGGTACACCAGGCACATGCATCACAACCATATCTGCGCGACACGGTGATCTCATAACAAGACAAACAGTGCATGACCTTGCAGGTGGGGCCCAGTTAGAATTTTCTTGAGGTTGAATAGCCCAAAAGGTCCCTGAATAGGGGTTATTTAAGTGTGTTGAACGAAACACTCATGTTTTCAGAGCTGAATTATCCAAACCTCAAAGAATTCCTCTCAACACATGGCTATGATGCTCCCCCATTACTTCTGCTCGTGATCAGAGATGCGCATATTATCATCCACTAAGGGACATTCTCAACTGGTTATGGTCAAACAACTGACAAGCAGCCTGTGGTACTGAACAGGAAATTTGATGTAGCCCCTTTTTTTATACCAAGACAAAACATGTACATGATAACACTTCCAATCAGCTGAGAACAGAAGCCATGAAAGCTTGTGCCTTGTACTGCATCAGAGCATTATATTATTGTTATTATTACTATTATTATTGTTGTTGTTGTTGTTGTTGTTGCATACAATATCGTACAGTATACAATATCGTGAGGTTGTTGACGGAAGATATTGTGTCTACCGGGGGTTTGTATTGTTTGTGAAGTCAGACAGACAGTACTTTACGCAATATGAGTGCAGTTCCAAGTAATGCCGACTTTTGTAATACACCTAGATTGTAGGGTATTTCTTAAGTTTTCAGCAGTGTTTTCTTTTTAGATTGAGTGGTATTAAACCCAATACTCCGATGACAATAGGGATAACCTTTGTTTGACTCTCGTAGCGCCCACATTTTAGCTATCTCAATTCTCAGGTCTCCATATTTATCAACCGTTTCTCTTTCTTTTCTGATGATATAATTGACTTCCTGGCACTGTCCCGTCCGTAATTAGGCACTCTTGTTTGTCCCTCCTAAAGGTTACTATATCCGGCCTTCGCTGCTTTAATACTTTTTTCTGTCTGGAAGTCAAAGTCCCAGAGGATTTTTGCCTTCCCCTTTTCGTCCATTACCTTTTCCAGTGTATGTTGGTAACCTCATATCCATACGGCATAGTAGCCAGTGGAGGTTTGGGGCTATATTGTCGTGTGTATGCTTGTACACTTTCTGTGCAAGACTTTCACAAGCACTAACAATGTGAGTCACGCTTTCGACCCATTCATTCTGCAGAGGTCCGTTGCAATTGTGTGGTATATATTCTTTTTCACTGTGTTGGTATTCAGTGTCTGGTCTTGAGCAGCGATGATTAGGCTTTCAGTATTCTTTTTAGGTCACCTTTGTTAAGCCACCTTCATGATGCTTCCTGGTCTTTTAATTTGTTGGTTTCACGGTGGAACTGACCATTTAATTCCATGCAAAGTAGGGTTTCTTTTCTCTCGTTGGTTGTTCTTGATCGGAATTCATGAGCACCCTCAAGTCTATTTTTGTTAAATCCTTCTACATTAACAGCATACTATATCAGGTCTTGTTTGTTGTTTATCAAATATTCTGCCATGTTTCCTCTTTTACTGTTGATACACTCCCGTACGCTGATCAGCCTACGTCCACATTTACCCCTCTTCACGTAGAGCTTGTGTACATTCACCTTAGGGTGGAGGGCACCATACATTGTCATTGTCTTTCGGGTAGTACGATCGAGTTGGTTAATCTCCGCTTGTGCCCGTTTCAGTACGGCTGCACTACAGCGGACTACAGCAACCGCCCACATGTTGATGGTAGTCACAAGGTTCCTTGAGTTGAGTTTTGATTTCAAGAGAAGTTTAGGGCGCTTGAAATATGCAGTGATGACCTTTTCTTCCATTTCTTTATGCAAAATATTGTCCAGCTGTTGGATCCCAAGGTACTTGTACCCATCATCATCCGGGTCTTCCATTCTCACTACATTTGGCAATTCTATACCCCAACCATTTTCTCTCCCCCTCCCCCGCTTCAAAGTAAGCACCACACACTTGAGATTCCGAATCCCATTTCCATATCCTTGCTGTACATTTGCAAGTCTCAACCAGCCTCTCCATTTCAGGCTGTTCTTTTTATAACAGTTTTAAATCATCCATGAAGAGAAGGTGGTTGAGACGAGGTCCATTCTTTCTCAGCACATAGCGCGCGTTGACTTTGAATAGGACTACAGAAAGTGTGATCAAGGCTATAATAGATAATAGAGGTGAACAAGAGTTTCCATGGAAGGTACAGATTTTGATTGTTACCTCGGCTAAGTGCTGGTTATTACAACTTCACTTTGGCTATGCATTCGCTGATCTTCACCTACGTTATTCTCGACATTATCATCACTACAGAGACTTTTCCTAATTGTCTGTATCTGGGCCTCATTAAGAAAGCCTCTATTCCGAATTATTCTTATCTTGATTCATGAGTCCATTTTCAGTAATATGGAACATACCCAGCTGGTTCCAAAGATCTAATGATCTTTTTCCGACAGCTTTACATTTGCCATTATTCTTGTCTAGCAAGGCTTGTTCATGGCACTGGATCGCCTTTTGGTTCATACCAACAGACCGCTTGCGTTTGCGAGCACGTTGCATATTTTGACCAGTACAAGGACTATGTCTTGTAGTATGACAAGCAGTTGTTGGGTTACGACCGAGCACACCCTGCTGCACAATGGGACACCTGCCGAGTGCAACACCTTCACCATTGGTTCCAGTCCCGTTAACACCGTTATCGTTATTTATTTTGCTTGGTATTTTCACTCACTAATGAAGTGTGATTTTAGGTTACTACTAACATGTATTTTCATCGAGATACCATCTCTATTAAAGTAGTCAACCAAGGCGGTAAGGTCCTTGCTCCCCTGGTTTTGGACTCAGAGTGTACCTTCTCCTAGGCTGCTTACCACCCAAGACTAACGAGTATAGCCTACTCGGAGCACTGGTTATTTGAAAGCGCCTGAAACTCGCTTTTTCTCACATTTCTGTTGGTTTGGCAAAGGAACCAACCAAGACTGTAGAGCTCTTACTACGCATAAGTTGTGCCTGTTCCCTTCGCATTTCTGTGTGTTGGGGACCATGATTCTGATACCTACTAGGAGATAGGTGAGCATCAGTTGGTCTTGTATCTTCATCTGAATATTACTCCGGAGTTAAGTCCCGATTCGTGGTTCATTCGCCTTCATCTCAGGCATGGAACCGTTGGACACTAAAAGCTTGTCATCACTGTAACTAAGGAGTCCTATCTACCCCAGTTTTAAAATCAAAGTGCTCCTTCTGCTAGGCAGACTGCCAACCAAGGTTCACGAGTTCTGTCAACTTGTTTTCGAAATGGCCATTGACTCTTTTAAGTTCCTCTGCCCTTTACCGGGTTTCGCTTTTCATCCCGCAGGGTGTCGAAAGTCCACCCTCCTCGTCGACGACTCGATGGTTTCACAACGCTACTTATTAATCTTTCTGGGTAATTATTGTTCACTATTATGATTTCAGTATTACTACTATAATCCCTATCTTATTATTTACTAGTTCACTACTATAGTTTCACAACTATTACTATAATTATATTATTACTCTAAGGACGAGGATTTCTAATATTGTCTCTCCGGCAAATTTACGACTGTTGGTTTAGCTGCTGCTGATACTGCGGCGATATTATTATTAACTTTTATTATTGTTGTTGTTGTTGTTGTTGTTGTTGCTGTTGTTGTTGTTATTATCATCATCGTCATTATCATAATGATCATCATCATCCCTGACAGAAGTATCTGTAACTACCAAGTTTGCATATTGGACACAGAGGGTATTGCATGTAGAAAGAAATCATAAGAATTGCTTCGACTTTTTTCATTTTCTATCGATTTTCCACCAATTATCAACATGAAAATTTTTGATTTATAATAAACCGCAAAAATTACATTTTTTGATAAATAAAACAAAAATATGTTCTAGATTGTAAAAGTTTTTAGCGTAACCAATTTATTTGGCCCTTTAGGTTATATATGATTTCTTCTGTTTTTTTTCTTACTATAAATCACGTTTAGCAGCTAAAGATAGATTGCTCTTAAATTGTGTCTACATACTATGTATAACATAATGTAAGTCCCCCATCTCAAAACCTAACTTTTCTATTCAGAGTCAGAAACTATTTAATTTGGAGACAATTATTTTATTATATTAGTCAGGAGGGACACACCTGTGCCTCTCTGAGACTGATTTGATTAATGCTATTTGTGTTAAAAGTAAAAGGCTTTAGAACGAGGTCTGCAAGAAATAAACGAGTATATGAAGAGAATTCCTGACAGTTGAAGTCCTGGGGAAGAAGGATCGGGTACAGATGTTATCTTTGATCTTTTACTTGTTTCATTTATAAAACTGCGATCATGTTAGTGTGTCACATTGAAGGGTTTAGTTGAATAAATCGATTCCAGTACTTATTTCCAGTCTAATATGTATTTTATCGGTTCCTGCTGAACCGCTAGGTTATGGGGACATAAAGAAAGCAACACTAGTTGTCAAGCGATAGAGTACAAACGCAAAGACGCATGAATTTCGGAACAGAAATAATGAATTTCGGAACAGAAATAACGCAGTTCAATTTTCATTCACCTAAACTTTAAGTGACCCATTTTTTGTGGTTCTACGATTTGTTGGCTAGGGGGAGATGTGCCTACTAGGAGATAGGTGAGCATCAGTTGGTCTTGTATCTTCATCTAAATATTACTCCGGAGTTAAGTCCCGATTCGCGGTTCATTCGCCTTCATCTCAGGCATGGAACCGTTGGACACTGAAAGCTTGTCATCACTGTAACTAAGGAGTCCAATCTACCCCAGTTTTAAAATCAAATAGCTCCTTCTGCTAGGAAGACTGCCAAACAAGGTTCACGAGTTCTGTCAACTTGTTTTCGAAATGGCCATTGATTCTTTTAAGTTCCTCTGCCCTTTACCGGGTTTCGCTTTTAATCCCGCTAAATTTAATCCCGTTAAATTCATCTCGCCTTGTCAGTTTATAAGATTTCCGTAGAAATCATACGCTGATTTCAGAAACGGTAAAAGTGAAAATTATAAATAATATGGAAGGCTAATTCGCAATTTTACAACCTTAAGGCAGCGCCAGAAGCAGTATTATTGCTGAATAGAAATCTTTATATCCTAACTAAAGTGGATTTATAATAAGAACGCCATAATACTGCAGTATTCGTCTTGAAATAGTATTTAGGATAGCCGTTCAGAGCTTAAAACCACAGAAAATCAGTATCGGTGGCAGACGAAAATTGTTCAGCACTTGTGGTGAAACTGCTAGATTATGTCATTTCAGCGCGTTTGACCTTCATCAGCAGAAGGTATCCGTGTTTCCATACAGTTTCCGTTCACCAAATACATTTACAAGGCGTTGGTTGGCCCAAGGCTATAGTGGACAATTCTTGTTCAAGGTGTCGCACAGTGGGATTGACTCCGAAACAATGTGTTCGCAAAACTAACTTCTTAACCATGCGAAATCTTGGGTCAAAGATAAAGTATGTGCGACAATACGGGAAGAATTGACTGTTGTAATATCGGTATAAAATGCAGAGTGAGGAGACAGTGCGTCTGTGAGCATGAGGTTGGAGCATATTCATGAAGGAGAATTGTCAATCAACCGGATGACCTTTTTGCGAATGCACTCAAAGATTTTCTTGTGTAAAACAATATCACCGTTTTGAATTTCGGAGAAGTGTTGCTTTGTAGGTCTCGTTTGAGCTTTTCAGGGATTGAGTACTTGTTAGGGTTTATTAATAAATCTACGTTTGTAGGTGCAGTGTTGGTGAATGGCCAAGAAGTTCACTTCGCAATGATGTAGCCCTGGTTTCGATTCCGTTACTGGCATCTTAAATGTCATCTTCTATATGTTATGGAAGAGTGAAAGGTGATAACGTTTGTATCTGAGGCAATATTTTTGTCGATCTTCTTAAAGATCATCAACAATATACTGGTCACCTATTACAAAATGTAATATTGTACTACAATAATATACTGATCGCACATCTGGGACAGTGAAGCTGTTATATACATGCAAACATTTTATACCCCCGCTCCACACGCCTAACAAAGTCTACCAGGCTAAATGTAAGGTTTTACTCAACATCGCACTACATACATTAGCCTACACAAACGATTTTTCGTTTCCCTCCAATAGATATTGTTTTTAAGGCAGCATGCCTATGAAGAGATTTTCTCTCAGACGAAATACTACAACATCACGTCTCTAAGCAGTATGTTTTGCATATGTTAAGTATTCTACATAGATGAATATTTAATTTCTTTCGGGGTTTCTTTTTAATATCCGTTTGATGTGGTACAAGAAACATACAGCAACGAAAATGTGACATTTGTCCCTTTCCTAACACCATTAACGATAAACGTAATGCTGAAATTCGATTCCAGATTTTTAGGACGTTTACCAGCATCTCTATGGTGATCAGATAAAATATCCCTGTCTTTTTATGAAGAAGGTGAGTCATGTTTTACAATTTCTTTCTAATTCCTTTCATTCTTCCTAGCCTCTCTTTTCTTCATCTTCTCTCTTACTTTCCTTGAATCTTTCTCTCGTATCTCTCTCTTTCTCTCTATCTATGTATCTCACTCTCTATCTATCTATCTATCTATCTATCTATCTATCTATCTATCTGCCTCTATCTACCTATCTACCTACCTATTTGTCTATCGATCTATCTATTTACCTACCTAGCTATTTATCTATCTATCTATCAATTTATCTATCTATCTGTGTATTTGTCTGTCTGTCTGTCTCTCTCTCTGTCTCTCTCTCTCTCTCTCTCTCTCTCTCTCTCCCTCTCTATTTATCTATCTGCCTGTCTTCTTCCTTTCTTTCTTTCGGTATATCTCCACTAGCGCTTTCTCTTTCGTTATATTTCATTATTATCCTATTATTTCATTACTAAATTTCATCCGAATAATAAATCAACCAAAAATAATAGAGTATTACAAAACATTAATCATGCAGAATCATTTATAATTCCGCGGGAGATTTATGACATCCACAATTTTCATTGGAGAAAACAAAAGAACAGGAAAATAAATTTCACAAAATTGCTTTCGAAATTATAGAATTTTAAAATGAAAAAAAGAAAAGAAAAGAAATATTGCACTTTGTAAAACTACTTTTACTAAGGATTTATACATAATATCTATAATTTGCGTAATTTTAGTGACGTCATTAATTCCACTTTCTCCGCCCCATTTTCATGAACTTAATTCACTTTTTCAATTTGCGTTTTGGCTTTAATGTGAACAGTCTATAAATAGTAATTAATATTGTGTGTAATTGCTGGCTAAAAATTAACAAATAGACATTAATTATCGATTGTAGAGTTACAAATCTTCAATACCAAATAGTCTGGAAGATATTTTTCCAACCAAAAATTAAAGCAAAGATTTTGCATAGACAATATACCACTGTAAACAAGTGCAGTCACTACAGAAATGATAGTCGGCGAGTCGGTAGAGTTGTTAGAGCGTCTTGTAGCGTTCATTCCCTCTGAGTTCAGATACTGCTGAGGTCAACTCTGCGTTTCATCTTTTCGGAATCGATAAGTAAAGCTCTAGTCCTCTAGCGGGGCCGATCCACCGCCTTCCTTTTTTCTTTCAGTCAGTGCCTAGGCGCAGACATGGCTGTATGGTTATCGCTGAAACCGCGTGGTTTCGAGCTCGACTAACGCTTGTGAATGAATTTAACAAATAGAAACTATATGGAAGCCCGTCGTACGTGTGTGTGTGTGTGTGTGTGTGTGTGTGTGTGTCTGTGTGTGTGTGTGGGGGGTGTCTTTGTGTTTTGTTTCCCCCTATGTCACCGCTTGACAACCGGTGTTGGTTTGTTTACGTCCATGTAACCGAGCAATTCAGGATAAAAATTGATGGAATAAGTACTAGACCTAAAAAAATAACAATTGGGGGTCAATTTGTTCTATTATAATCCTTCGAGATGGTACCCCAACATGGCCACAGTCCTATGATTGAAAAAGTAAAAGATCTGTGTCTTCTTTTGGAAGAAATCGACAGTGTTCAGTCCTAGATTGAGAAGAGCGGTGCCAGATCTAAAAAAATATCAAAGACGGAAATTCACCCCCATCAGCGGCCAGTGGGAGTACCAGATGCATTTCGACCTTCTTAGTCTTTCAATGGCGTAAACCCACAGCCATTCGCATGTTCAGACGAGAATTTGTCGTCTCTGATACAGAAACTGTGGCTGGGACGGATTTTTGTCTCAGTTTGATTTATTGCGTATGTAACACTGGAAGTCCATAAGCGATGTTATCTCAAGACAAATACTGCAGCAATTGGATTTTCAACAACGTGTATACATGAAGTATGATATATATATATATATATAGATGGTTGTTTCAATTAGATATCAGCTCAAATGTGTACACCGGATGTTACAATTTATAAATTTTCCTCATAAAAGGAAAACTCAGAGACTTGGTATAAAATCCTGCCCATTAACTATATAATTTGAAAACTTAAGCGTGAATTATTTATATTTCTTTCAAGTTATTCACATAAAAATAATCCTTTCTGTTTTATGGTTAAGATTATCTCGTAGTTTCAGCTTCATTTCATGTTTTACCAATATTTTGCCCCATGCTGTAATAAACTATTCAGAAAAGACAACTCAGATTTTTTGTTTTATTTACTTTATCCTGATTGCTTCGAGAATATTAAATTAGGTTTTTCTCCCATCAATATATAATATATACTTCCATTGTTTACTGAAGTGGCTTTGTTTTTGTTTCTTCAATAAACAATATGCTGTATTTTTTGACAGAACTAATTCTAAATTCAGTTAGGCAGAAAAGATTTATGTCCGTAAATCTTCAACGTTGAATTATAGATAGTAATTTTAAACAATTCAGGTGTACTTTGTTCATTTCCATTGATATACACGGCACTTCAAACTTTTCATTCACGTCACATATGCTTTTTATCGCCTGAGAAATAGGAGCTGTATCATAACTATTTAAAAAGAAATCAACGCAAGCGTTATGATAAATTCTTATTACCTCGTGCAAAACAGTAGAAATGGCTACTTTATCAATGTGGATATGAGGTCAACCTCTTGGCCAAAATGATATATGCTTATGTTCCATTATATGCATCGCACTGAAATGAGCAACATATTATCAACTGCATCCTTCACTTAATCCAAGCATCTGAACGAAACGAGAAATAGAACGACTTCTTTACTGGTTGTCCCTATTACTGTAATATCTTATACAATGACGAACGAGCCTTCGGTGTAACTCTGTATACTAAATCTTCTTCCTTCGTTTACTATTGAATATCGTCATAAAATTCGTACAGCATTTTCTAGCGACAAATTAAACTAGTTTCGACATTCTCAAGCACCCCTGACTTCTACGTTTGATTTTCATCTCAATCTGTTGAGGTAATGTGAGCACAGAGATTGAATTCACAACCAGTCTAAATGTATATTTATTTAACATATAAATGTGACTTTACAGGCAGATTTATGCCTAATTCATGCTTTTGCGGAACTCTTGTTCATTAATCCTTTCTACTATAGGCACAAGGCCTGAAATTTGGGGGGAGGGGGCCAGTCGATTAGATCGACCTCGATGCGCAACTGGTACTTAATTCATCGACCCTGAAAGGATGAAAGGCAAAGTCGACCCCGGTGGAATTTGAACTCAGAAGGGCTCTTCTGAAGTCTTCTTCACATTTCGTTCGAGCATTTCTTGGTTTTGTCAGTTTAAACTTCAGAGATCGACAATCCCTGATGAGTCTTATGAATGACGAAACTAGGCGGTTTCAAACATATTTCAACAACTGTGTCGAAGGCCCTGTCACTTAAACCCTAAGAGAAACTTTGCAGGAAGATTAAATATGCAGTATATTTGTTAAATATATAGATGCAGCTCCTCGCACGCACACACACACACACACACACACACACATACATACATGCGCATATGTATATGTATTAAAAGTCAGGGCACATTAAGTACCTGTTTGCTTGAAAGAAGAATAAAACTCTCTAAAACCACGTATCTCCCACTATATGTAAACACGCATATTTTGCATATTGGATTGGTTGCTGGCCACTTTATCATTATTTTTCAAAGATAATGATAACTTATTTGAATTTTTAATATGTATATATATATATATATATATATTTATATTTATATTGTTGTTGGCATCCTTTTTGTCTCGAGAGACAATGGAGTTGCGCATAAAATAATCTAGTCCGGCTTTTAAATTTCATGTCCTAATACATCGCCTGCTGTGGCTGTGTAGTCCTATCCTGGACAAACACTCCCTCTCGCAGGTGCCGCAAATGTAGTGAAGACTTTGCCTGGCTGGTTGTAATGTCATAGTTTCTTGTTGACGTCTTTTCTTGTCTTTCCATTTCTCCTCTCTCTCTCTGTCACTCCTTTGTGTTCCCTCTTTTACGGTACGTCGCCAATCTCCACGGTTGCTGGCAAATGCTTCCCAGTTGCTAATATTGATGTTGTAGGCCTTCATCTATCTATCTATATATATATATAAAACTGAGAATGTGTGTCTGTCTGTCTGTGTGTTTCCCTAAAACTTGAGAACTACACAACCAATTTCATTCAAATTCTACACATGCCTTACTTAGGGTCCGGGAGTGTCATCGGCCAAAAACATTTTAACTTTTTGCCTAGGGCGAGCCCACAGCAATATCATATCTTCTCCACTACGATTCCCTAAAACTTGAGAACTACACAACCAATTTCATTCAAATTTTACATATGCCTTACTTAGGGTCCATGTAGTTTCATGGGCAAAACAAATGTCCAACTTCTTGTCTAGAGCGAGCCCATAGCAATATCATATCTTCTCCACTATTTCAGTATTACGTGTTAAAAGTGAAACAAAAACATTTCTCTATTTTATGTCAGATGCTTTCACTTTAACAATAAAAATAATAATAACAATTGTAGTAAGTAATAATTAAAATCAAACTAAAGTATAATATAATCGTAACATAACAAAAGTAAAAATAGCAACTGGTATAAAATTGCATCAATGATTTGAACTTGAATAAGTGGTTTCACATGAATGGGAATAAATTAAAAATAAAATTAGTGTGCAGAAATGGAATAGTCCAGATGGATAATAAAAAATTAAATTAAAGAAAAGACTATTGTCTATAAAGTATACAATGTAGAGAAAAAAGAAGATTTGAACACCTGGAGGAAAGCACCTTCGAAAAGTGTCTTGGTGCGACTATGAAAGATATCTAACCAGAGGCGGTAAATTTGCCACAATAGAAGCAAGGTTCGAGTCAACGAAGCGTGCAAGGAAGTACTCGACTCGAACTTGCAAAGTGGGAATATTTTATTTTTAACTTTATATCTGGGACGTAGGACGTCCTGGATAAAAATTTAAAATGCCCCCCCCCCCGAAGTAGAGGTAGGCTGGATTGTAGCCACACTTCTATACAAGAGGGAGGACAAGATACAATTGATCGAAATTACAAGAGACGGGCTAACAATTCCAGTCTGTTATATATTTTGAGTATTGTTATCACTAACGATATCAAGATATAATTTTGTATTTTGTATTTTATGTGTAGATGTATATATATAGATGTACATGTAATACGTACACATATATATACACATATATACATGCACTAGCACTATGACCCGGCAACGACGGGTCATAATGCTAGTATATATATATATATATTATATATATATATATATATATATATATATATGCATAAATACTTATATATATATACATGCATATATAAAAAGACAGACACACATGCACATATACATAATGAAATCTAAAATTTAATTTGCACAATAAATAATCAGTACTTAAACTTTCATGTCTATTCCCGTTCGTATTATTGTCCTCGTATTATTTACTATTTACTGTTATTTATAACACTTGTATATGTTATAAAGTAGATATAGAAAACGAAACGAAACTTGAGAGATTTTGTAAGTAGATATAAACAATATCTACTAATCCGATGAAAACCTCTCAGACAGCATTTTTTCACACGTCTGCGTAAAAATATATATATTGTGTTTATCAAATATTATTTATCTCTCACCAGATGGAGTACTTTTTTGTTGATCTTACCATCGGGGCACAGTATAGTGTGTGTGTGTGTGGTGTGTGTGTGTGTGTGTGTGTGTTTGTGCGTGTGTGTGTGTGTGTGTGTGTGTGTGTGTGTGTGTGTGTGTGTGTGTGTGTGCGTGTTCCTAATTGCGAATCAATATTTCCCTCTCTGTTATTATACAAAAAAAGTATTAATTTATAACTTTTTGTTTCCAATTCAGACACGAAGTCAAGGTTTTTGGTGGGAAAGGTATATCGATAGAATCCACCCAAGTATTTGACTAGTATGATGTTTTATTGACCCCGAAAAGATAATCGGCGAAGTTGATTTCGACGGGATTCGGGAAACGTACTGCAAGTGATTTTATTTTTTTTCAACGTTCTCATATTTCTGTTGTTAGTTCGCCACTTTTATAGCTTACATAATATTTTATATAATACTAGCTTAAGGTGGCCCGCTCTACGCACGGGTGAGGGTGTGGTTGTTACTTTCTGTTGCTTCCTTTCTGTTTCTTGTAGTCACATTCTCCCTCTTTGTTTCTCTCTCTTTTCTCTCTCACTTTCTTACTCTTCCTTTCTCTCGGACTCTCCCTCGCTTTCTCTTACTCTCTATCTTTCTTTATATATCTCTCTCCCATTTATAAAAAAACAAAAGATCTTGAATAAGTTGAGAAAGAAAATATTTTGAAAGATCAGTCATAAATATCTGGCAGTGATAACGGAAAACACACTTGCCTTTTGTACGTACTACTATTTGTGCGATAAAAAATAAGGTAAAAAAGGATTTCTTTGTTAAATTTAGTACTTATTTTGGGAATACCTAAAAATGAGAATTTTTTTTGAACTTCAAAATCTTGCCTTAATTTTCAAAATTTCGAACCCATTTTCCGCGCTTTCACTTTACCATGTTGAAAATTTGATTGATATTGGGCAAAAGGTGTCCATTCTAGACCCCAAGGGTCCCTCAAAATCAATAAAACCCCCGTTATCACAGCAAAGCAACCACTGTAGTGCCCCAAAACGTCTCCCAATCAATTTCTCACCTCAAGTTACCCTCTCCTGTAAATTTTAATCCCCTTCCAGCCCCATTTAGAACCCTTTTTTATATAAAAATCTAATTTGTATCAACGTTCGCCTTCTTCATTTTATAGATTAGATTAGATGCCAATCGCGCCATTCTGGTGGGGCTTAGACCCCCCTTGAATCGATAAAAAATCTCTCTTCTCACCATAGCAACCGTATCTTTCCAGATGGCGAGTTTTAACCTACTCAACTCTCTGCCTCATCACGCTTTCTATGGCTGTGTCAATTTTCAGCTCGATCTGACCACTGGTCTGGCCGCCAACCTCTGACGTAGCAAAATGTGCACAAAATTTTGCCCCAAAGCCTCTTTTATATATATAGATTTCAATCTAATTAATCAATTAAAACTCATTCTTATTTCTCTTTATTAAGTAAGTACTGCAGTAGTACGTTTGGTAAATGATTGATCCGAAACTGTGTTTTGAAACTGAAGCAATTTGTATCGTGGAAGTACTATTTTAACCATCTAAAATCACACCAATATCATTTTCACTTTTCGTTTATTTTGAGGTGTGAAAATTGTTGATGCACCACTGCCATTTGGTCACTGGCACAATTCCTCTGCATTGGTGCGACAAAAAAACTGTTGACACCTCACAAGATAAATAAAAAGTTAAATAACAGTTTTTGAGTGGTTTCACGGTTAAAATGGCTCTTCTGCCATATAAAAGCTAAATAAATATTTTATTAACATTATTAGTTAGCTCATTATACTAATAAACATAGTGTCTGCCTTTAGAAAGAATATTTATTTTATGCATAATTTATCTTAGAAAAATCAATTTCTTTCCAATAGATTTTTGTTATTTCGCTTCCCATTTGGAGGTGGGAGAAATGATGGATATTGAAATTCAGTCAAAAAACCGTTATAGATTGTTAATAATTTCTTTTAATGCTACTTTGAAATGATTGTTTTAAGTTAGTGTAAGTTACCATAACAAAGGTAAGCTAAGAATTCGTAAAAGTTTACGAAAACTCTATTATGGCGTTATGTTTATGCTAATAATTCTAGCGGTAAAAATATGTGACAATGAATTGTTAGCTCAAACTAGATAAATACCCCCAACGTCTGAATGTGTGTGTTTGTGTATGCATTTATATTTGTTTGTATGTATGTATGTGTATATATATATATATATAGATTATGTGTATGTATGTATATATGTATGAATATAAGTTGTGTTATATGTGTGTATCTATGTAGGTTACGAGTCCACTTAACATTCTTATCTATTGACATAGTTTCTGAATATACTGTTATGTACTTCCAATTCCCAATGCTAAGCCTCATCGATATTTCACTAATGTATTTCCATTACCGACTTTATACGAGATCAGCCACTACCTACATATACGAGAATCATTAAGACGTCTCTATACCAACATAGAAGACGATGTAGTTATCAAATTTTATCGCTGTGTGTAAAAAAGTTTAATGAAGCAACATTAACCAAAAGTACAATACGAGTTTGTATTTCTGTTTCTTTATTCAAATCTATCCTAGACTTTTAGTATAGTTTATTCTATTTAATTCTAAAGAATTCTACTTAGTAGAAGCTATCAATAAGCATTCAGTCACTACCGGATTACTACCAGCACTTCGGTTTATATTCGAATCACAATGCAATGGTTTTCATTGCTTTGGCGATTAATGACATCATTACTATTACTGTTGTGACAACCCTTATAACTAAAACCAACGAAATAATTTCTTTATGACACTCAAGTTGCTAGAAATAACGGTGGGAACTCACGCAATATACACAATACTATGTTTATAAAATAACCTTGTTGGATAATGTAGTTTGGGATAAGATATTGCCGAAGAAAAGCCTTGATTGACTTTGGTCAAAAGTCTTTTCCGATAAAGCTAACATGGGATTAAACAACAAGTACAGCAACAACAAATATTATATGTTATTGATACAAATGCGGCAAAAGCAGTGAGCTGGTAGTTTCGATAACTCCACCACGGTTAGGGTTAGGGTTAGGATTATTACCAAGGCGGCGAGTTAGCAAAATCGTTAACGGCATTTCATCCATCCTTACGCT
>NC_042997.1:143654946-143659946 GCF_006345805.1 Octopus sinensis | reverse complement strand
GTGCAAGGAGCCATGTTTAGGTTGATTTGTTGATTTGATTCTGGTTGGGATTAGCTCATCATTTTTCAGTCATTTGTTTTTATTTATAAATTATCGCTTCAAATCGGAGAATAAAATATTATTATGATATATTATTATAGGTTATATATATATATATATATTGTAATGATAAACATTACTTCTCATTATAGTCACTATTTTCATCTCTTATAGAGATTTTTTAACTAACTATTTTACTTGTTGCAAGATCAGTGACTGATTGTCGCTTGGTTTTCTATATGTTGCGAGCTGGAACGAATTCCTGCTATCTCTAACGCTAGTAACGCCGACCAGCTATATTTATGTGGTGATAAATATTACTTCTTATTATAGTTACTACTTTCATCTGTTAGAGAGATTTGAACTTACGAAGACAGACAATATTTACAAATCGCCTGAGGAAACACAACTACATCTCATAATGCAGGGAAACGGTTACATAACCAAATACCTGCACGTCTGGAAAACTTCGTGGCGTAGAAACAATTGTAGTGATTGAAAATAAATTTCCAACCACACTCCTTCTTGTTGACTCCAATTTTTTTCAGTTATCTATTCACACACAACAGAAGCCCAACCGCCAAACAGGAAGTACATATAATACTACTACTGGATAGCACAGAGTGAAATCTGAAGGTGGACAAGCTTTATACTGTACTCTACTACTTTCTTAACAGAATATGCCATAACTATATATATATATATATATATATATATATATATATATATATATATATATATTATATATATATATATATATATATATATTATATATAGAGGGCATTATACATACATGCCAGGAGGCATTCTACATACACGCCATACGCTAAGAGGGACAATCAGTCATTTCTACCAAAATATTACTAATCCCACCGAATGCAATTTTTCAAAGAAAGACATTTAAAAATATATAGACCTGTATCACAGTGATTTCATACTTACGTAATCATCAGCAGGCCTGAATATACTATAAATAAACAACGACCCCGCTTCGCTTAAGCCGATCAGCTAACTGATCAACATCAACGAAGCACATGGTTGAATTTATATATACTATATCCGGATGAATGGCAAACTTTTACGAATTGCATTTCGGGAGAGGAAAAGTTTTTTCGGAATAAAAATTTAGCAATTAAGGACAACTACTTAATAAGGAAAACTTAACAAGAAATTGTCAGGTAGATAGCGTAAAAACCTCATAAGAGAAAAAATTTCGAAAATAATTATTTCTTATTGAACATATTAATTTATATATAGAGGGCATTATACATACATGCCAGGAGGCATTCTACATACACGCCATACGCTAAGAGGGACAATCAGTCATTTCTACCAAAAATATTACTAATCCCACCGAATGCAATTTTTCAAAGAAAGACATTTAAAAATATATAGACCTGTATCACAGTGATTTCATACTTACGTAATCATCAGCAGGCCTGAATATACTATAAATAAACAACGACCCCGCTTCGCTTAAGCCGATCAGCTAACTGATCAACATCAACGAAGCACATGGTTGAATTTATATATACTATATCCGGATGAATGGCAAACTTTTACGAATTGCATTTCGGGAGAGGAAAAGTTTTTTCGGAATAAAAATTTAGCAATTAGGACAACTACTTAATAAGGAAAACTTAACAAGAAATTGTCAGGTAGATAGCGTAAAAACCTCATAAGAGAAAAAATTTCGAAAATAATTATTTCTTATTGAACATATTAATTTATATATAGAGGGCATTATACATACATGCCAGGAGGCATTCTACATACACGCCATACGCTAAGAGGGACAATCAGTCATTTCTACCAAAAATATTACTAATCCCACCGAATGCAATTTTTCAAAGAAAGACATTTAAAAATATATAGACCTGTATCACAGTGATTTCATACTTACGTAATCATCAGCAGGCCTGAATATACTATAAATAAACAACGACCCCGCTTCGCTTAAGCCGATCAGCTAACTGATCAACATCAACGAAGCACATGGTTGAATTTATATATACTATATCCGGATGAATGGCAAACTTTTACGAATTGCATTTCGGGAGAGGAAAAGTTTTTTCGGAATAAAAATTTAGCAATTAAGGACAACTACTTAATAAGGAAAACTTAACAAGAAATTGTCAGGTAGATAGCGTAAAAACCTCATAAGAGAAAAAATTTCGAAAATAATTATTTCTTATTGAACATATTAATTTATATATAGAGGGCATTATACATACATGCCAGGAGGCATTCTACATACACGCCATACGCTAAGAGGGACAATCAGTCATTTCTACCAAAAATATTACTAATCCCACCGAATGCAATTTTTCAAAGAAAGACATTTAAAAATATATAGACCTGTATCACAGTGATTTCATACTTACGTAATCATCAGCAGGCCTGAATATACTATAAATAAACAACGACCCCGCTTCGCTTAAGCCGATCAGCTAACTGATCAACATCAACGAAGCACATGGTTGAATTTATATATACTATATCCGGATGAATGGCAAACTTTTACGAATTGCATTTCGGGAGAGGAAAAGTTTTTTCGGAATAAAAATTTAGCAATTAAGGACAACTACTTAATAAGGAAAACTTAACAAGAAATTGTCAGGTAGATAGCGTAAAAACCTCATAAGAGAAAAAATTTCGAAAATAATTATTTCTTATTGAACATATTAATTTATATATAGAGGGCATTATACATACATGCCAGGAGGCATTCTACATACACGCCATACGCTAAGAGGGACAATCAGTCATTTCTACCAAAATATTACTAATCCCACCGAATGCAATTTTTCAAAGAAAGACATTTAAAAATATATAGACCTGTATCACAGTGATTTCATACTTACGTAATCATCAGCAGGCCTGAATATACTATAAATAAACAACGACCCTGCTTCGCTTAAGCCGATCAGCTAACTGATCAACATCAACGAAGCACATGGGTGGGTTTATATATACTATATCCGGATGAATGGCAAACTTTTACGAATTGCATTTCGGGAGAGGAAAAGTTTTTTCGGAATAAAAATTTAGCAATTAAGGACAACTACTTAATAAGGAAAACTTAACAAGAAATTGTCAGGTAGATAGCGTAAAAACCTCATAAGAGAAAAAATTTCGAAAATAATTATTTCTTATTGAACATATTAATTTATATATAGAGGGCATTATACATACATGCCAGGAGGCATTCTACATACACGCCATACGCTAAGAGGGACAATCAGTCATTTCTACCAAAAATATTACTAATCCCACCGAATGCAATTTTTCAAAGAAAGACATTTAAAAATATATAGACCTGTATCACAGTGATTTCATACTTACGTAATCATCAGCAGGCCTGAATATACTATAAATAAACAACGACCCTGCTTCGCTTAAGCCGATCAGCTAACTGATCAACATCAACGAAGCACATGGGTGGGTTTATATATACTATATCCGGATGAATGGCAAACTTTTACGAATTGCATTTCGGGAGAGGAAAAGTTTTTTCGGAATAAAAATTTAGCAATTAAGGACAACTACTTAATAAGGAAAACTTAACAAGAAGTTGTCAGGTAGATAGCGTAAAAACCTCATAAGAGAAAAAATTTCGAAAATAATTATTTCTTATTGAACATATTAATTTATATATAGAGGGCATTATACATACATGCCAGGAGGCATTCTACATACACGCCATACGCTAAGAGGGACAATCAGTCATTTCTACCAAAATATTACTAATCCCACCGAATGCAATTTTTCAAAGAAAGACATTTAAAAATATATAGACCTGTATCACAGTGATTTCATACTTACGTAATCATCAGCAGGCCTGAATATACTATAAATAAACAACGACCCTGCTTCGCTTAAGCCGATCAGCTAACTGATCAACATCAACGAAGCACATGGGTGGGTTTATATATACTATATCCGGATGAATGGCAAACTTTTACGAATTGCATTTCGGGAGAGGAAAAGTTTTTTCGGAATAAAAATTTAGCAATTAAGGACAACTACTTAATAAGGAAAACTTAACAAGAAATTGTCAGGTAGATAGCGTAAAAACCTCATAAGAGAAAAAATTTCGAAAATAATTATTTCTTATTGAACATATTAATTTATATATAGAGGGCATTATACATACATGCCAGGAGGCATTCTACATACACGCCATACGCTAAGAGGGACAATCAGTCATTTCTACCAAAAATATTACTAATCCCACCGAATGCAATTTTTCAAAGAAAGACATTTAAAAATATATAGACCTGTATCACAGTGATTTCATACTTACGTAATCATCAGCAGGCCTGAATATACTATAAATAAACAACGACCCCGCTTCGCTTAAGCCGATCAGCTAACTGATCAACATCAACGAAGCACATGGTTGAATTTATATATACTATATCCGGATGAATGGCAAACTTTTACGAATTGCATTTCGGGAGAGGAAAAGTTTTTTCGGAATAAAAATTTAGCAATTAAGGACAACTACTTAATAAGGAAAACTTAACAAGAAATTGTCAGGTAGATAGCGTAAAAACCTCATAAGAGAAAAAATTTCGAAAATAATTATTTCTTATTGAACATATTAATTTATATATAGAGGGCATTATACATACATGCCAGGAGGCATTCTACATACACGCCATACGCTAAGAGGGACAATCAGTCATTTCTACCAAAAATATTACTAATCCCACCGAATGCAATTTTTCAAAGAAAGACATTAAAAATATATAGACCTGTATCACAGTGATTTCATACTTACGTAATCATCAGCAGGCCTGAATATACTATAAATAAACAACGACCCCGCTTCGCTTAAGCCGATCAGCTAACTGATCAACATCAACGAAGCACATGGTTGAATTATATATACTATATCCGGATGAATGGCAAACTTTTACGAATTGCATTTCGGGAGAGGAAAAGTTTTTTCGGAA
>NC_042997.1:143634946-143652446 GCF_006345805.1 Octopus sinensis | reverse complement strand
GTGCCAAGCTGTATCGACCTTTGTCTTTCCCTTGGATAACACTGGTGGCGTGGAGAGGGGAGGCTGATATGCATGGGCGACTGCTGGTCTTCCATAAACAACCTTGCCCGGACTTGTGACTAGGAGGGTAACTTTCTAGGTGCAATCCCATGGTCATTCATGACCGAAGGGGGTCTTTACCCTTTTATATATATATATATATATGAAACAGACAGAAATAATGGGTTATATACCTTTATTTATCTTAGACTTACAGCTGTGAACCTATAGTATATAAATAAATGTATATGATCCATTATTTCTGTCTATTTTATCTATCACTCTGTAAAAACATATCATCTTAACTGGATAATGCAAACATAGATTTACAATTTTGACTGGAAATGGATTTCGACTTCGGCTTTTGACTTGGGATTACATGGAGTACAATAGAAATCACAACACTTTTTGTTAGCCCGATGTATTTTTATTTGCAGAGAGCTTAAGAAGTATTTCGCCTTGATTAATATCCTTTATTAACCCCTCTTTATTTCACACACACACACACATACATAATGCATACATACATACATACATACATACATACATACATACATACATACATACATACATACATACACATACATACATACATACGTTAAGTTCATTCTATGAATGGTGAATATCAACGGAAATGTCTTACTACACAAGTCAAGATAAGAAATTGAGAAAATCCAAAATTGATATTAAAGAAAAAAACATTGAATCACTGAATTGACGAAATATAAAGTTAATCTTGTTAATCCTCACTGAGTCATTATAAATGACATAATCCGTGTTCTACCTTGGTTCTTGAAACGTTAATCGATGGAGACATAAAGCTTTCTCGGGATATGATGCTAGTCAATCGTGAGTTAACTTTTTCTTTGAGCGTCATTTAATTCAGTATAGCGAGCAACGATGCACTTGTCAAATCCACAGCATTGCCTCCACTTGAAGCGATATATCCATGTCACTCTTTCTATACATACGTATACTTACTTAGAACTGGCTGCTGTGGGTTATGTAGATTGGTGAAAGATACCGAATACGAACCAGCGTCCATTTGGCTAAGTGATGGATTATCAGTCAACCAAACCAACTGCAAGTATGAATTAGCATAGGATTTGTTGACTGTACAACCAAATATTGTTGCTGCTGCTTTAATTATTTTGATGTCAGTTGGCTTGAGACTTTTAGTGGGTAAGGGTCGTTTTGTCGTTTTATTTCTGTCTTATTTTGGATATGTAGAAGCTATCAGGCAAGACATCTACTGTAATTAAAAGATATTCTTATATACAAACAATTAAAATGGGTAATTATTTTTCTTTAAATTTAAAAAAAATTCTTATATTTCATAAAAGAAACGATTGATGAAGAAATATGGGTTTGTCACTGGCATATGGTTTAATGGGGGGAAAAGCACGCAAAAACAATTAGTTCCAGTACAGTAAAAGGGCAATCATTTCCTCTCATTTGGAAATGGTAAAGCTTCGATGCAATTAGTGCAAGTGATTATAAAATAACCTGTTATTATGGTAAAAATGTTTACATTGTCAAAGACTGTGTGAAACGCCTGCAGGATGCCAGACGTAGTAGTTATTATTCGCCTTGGAATCAATAATGTAGCGATGCAATTAAACGTTAAAACGAAACGAATAATCAAAAGATAACAAATGATCTGCCAAGATTTCTTGGAAATAACTGTCTTTAGACATTTAGAAATACTTAAATTAAGCCAATAATATATGTGTGCAAACGTTTAATTAACACACATATTCAAACATAAGCACGTACACAGGCACACACACAAACACACACACAAACACACACACACATTAATGTGTGTATATGTATGTATGTATATACACATACAGATATACAAACGCATATTATAGACATATGAGTTTCTGTATGTACATATGTAATGGAGAGCAGGAGAGAAAGAGAAAGTGAGAGAGATGCATTCATGTATACAGCTTGAACGGTTGCTAAGTGTCTTCACACCTACGCACATACATAAACACACATACATACATACATCACAAAGCACAGTGGATTACCCAGATTTTATCACTTCATTAAAACACACAAGAGTAGCAACACGATCCAGATTAGACCCATCGTCTCCAGCGTGGAAGGACCTCTATATAAAATATCCTGGTTACTTTCTCACATCCTGAAATCCATACTCTCCACCTTTCCTGGACACGTCAAGAACTCCGACGAAGTAATCAAAAGACTACACCAATTGCCCCTAGACCAACTCAGGCAAAACAGATATGCCTTTAGTCTTGACGTTGTCTCACTGTAAACAATGGTGCCAGCACACTCGGCGGTCAACCTATTGACTGACTGCATAATAGCATCCGACATCCAATGTTTCGGACTTACCGCAGCTGATATTATCAACTTTTGTCCATCATCGTGGACAACACCTACTTCTCTTTCCAGGACCACATATACAAACACCAGGACTCCCCATGGGATCCAGTCTCTCGGGCCTTCTAGCTATCACTTATATGAATCATCTGGAACGTCGAGCATTCAACATCTGCCGCTCATGCGCCTTCTTCACCAGATACGCAGATGACATCCTCATACTCACATCCTCCCGTGAAGAGGCTGACAGAATATGACAGAATATTCACGACGTTCAATAGCATGGACATGGACATAAAGTTCACTATGGACATCCCGACATCACTGGATCGCTATCGCTACCTGACTTCAAACTGAATATAACGGAGAAGGGGAGATCCACAACGAGTTCTGCAGGAAAGCAGCCAGTAGAGATATGTTTGTCCAATACAATTCAGCACTTCCACTCGGTGCCAAAATAGGATACGCCAGAAATGAACTTGCCCGCATCCAGAGTAAGTGCAGCAGAACGGAGGATAAGGTAACCCACACTACACGCTTCCTTGATATATTGAAAACCAACGGGTACCCTAGATCCATTGTAAATCGGCTTAAGTACCCAAGATGACCAACACACCAAACACATAGGAAACTCAACAACACATGCTTCCTTAAAATATCCCCATTTTAGCGAGGAGATAACTACATCCATCCGAAAACCCATAAGAAGAGAAGGCCTAGACATACAACTAGCCCACTCTGGCCCCTCTCTGAGAGGACACTTCACTATGAAACGAACAAGGGACAACAATCAATGTTCACTAACAAACTGTCCCATCCGTGACACAGATTTATGCCAACGGGTAAATGTTGTGTATAGAATACAATGTAACAAATGCAATAAGTTCTATGTGGGTAACACAAAACTGTTACACGTCCGCATTAAAGAACATCTGAACACGAGAGCTCCCTCCTTCAGAAACCATCTAGATAGATGCCGGAACACTGACAAAAGCATAACAGTTACAATTGAGGCCAATGAAAGAAATTTGGGTAATTTAAGAATTAAGGAAACTATACTCATACACAGACTAGGACCCCAAATTAACAACAGGCTGGAGATTGGTAATCAATACATTATTTAAATACATCTGGATGCGTATAGGTTCATTTTTTGATAATATGCTCATCTGTAGTTTATAACAAACGAAAAAAGAAGAGATGAGGAAAAAACAAGGTAAAAAAAGGAAGCTGCACATAAAATACGTATCTTCGAAGCAGCGCTACGGATGTACCAGCACACACGAGATTGGGACATGGCCGACCTCACACACTTCTCATGAGGAATTCCGGAAGGAGCATCGTGAGACCACTGCTGAGACGCTTCCAAAAAATAGAATAGAAAAGCCGTTAGAAAACCGATTATAGCAGAGTCTCCATCTAAGAATATCTGAAGAAGGAATATTATCCCGAAATATCTTACCAGACTATGGATGACTAAATTACAACAGGTATATAACACATTGTCTGTACTATAGTGCATTGTTGGCCCATTCAAAACATTTTATTTTTTACACATATATATGTATATATGTATGTTATGCATATATATACATACATGTGTGTGTGTGTGCATGTTTGTGTGCGTGTGTGTGTGTGTGTGTTAGTTCGTCTGTCGGCTGCGTTTTATGCGTAAGAGAATACTTTCTCAATGCGCGTGGTATTAAAAACACATGAAATTATATATGCAGATATATATGTGTGTGAATGTATGTTTATATCTGTGTGTATGTGTGTAAGTTTATATATATGCTTGTGTTTATGCATACATGTATGTAAATATGTATGAATACCTGCATGTATTTATATATGTATTTATTACAGGTTTACCTTGCGGGGTATTTCATTCAGCAGCTGTCGACTACAGTTTCGGCACCTTCCACAGAACTGCTCCTTCTAACTAGAGTAAGCTGCAGTGATACCATGAGGGAATAATCAAGGTGTCTTGACTTACAGTGTAACCTACGTTTTCCTCCAATGTCCATACAGACACAAAAACAAACCGATTATGCAGCAACCAATTATGCAACAACCAACAATTTCGTTCTACTACATGTTGAGGTTTTGATTTTTACCCTCAGCCTTGATCTCTTCCTCTTTCACTCCCCCTCTCTCTCTCTCTTTTCTACTCTCTCTCTCTCTCCCACCCCTATGTACGGGTCTCCTCTCCATCTCTCTCTCCTACCCCTATGTACGTCGCTCCTCTCCATCTTTCTCTCCCACTCTCTCCATCTCTCTCCCCATTTTCTTCTTTTCTCCCGCTCTCTACTTTTCTCTTTATCTCTGTCTCACCTCCTCTTTCTCTTTCTTATGTCTCTCTCTTTCTCTCTCGCTCTCTCTCTCTCTCTCTCTCTCTCTCTCTCTCTCTCCCTCTTTCACGTTCATACACACACACACACCTCTGCTATATTCATGGCGAATTCTTTCCTCATTTTCTTTCTAGTCCGCAAATCACTTTCTAATGTCAACCAGAAAAGACATTCTTGATTTAGTTACAAGCCATTCCATCCCTGATAAGTTATGTATTTTTCATGAAGAGAAAATAGATTGCTATGCGGCGATTGTCTGTTTTTGATCCTTGCCTTTTCTTAATCAATGTCATCCATTGATGGAAGATTCAATTTATTGACTTTACTTTAAAGAGGAAATCCGTAAAATCCGTTACATTCATTCGCTCAAATTAGATCAATTATAAACGAACTGATACACCCACAACTAAATATTGATTCGTCAGTATCTAATTTCAACCTGATCGCAGAATACCGAAAGCACAAGTTTCTGCTGGGCCGGATACGTCGCAAGGTTCACAAACAACAAGCAGACCCGTGCAATTGCCGAGCGTATCCATGAAGTCTCGACGACACTAGAAGATGACTTAGTTAAACGATTTTGAGCCAAGATGGAAAAGAAAGACGCAGTAATGAAAGAATTGGAAGCGCATTGTGACCAGCTGTATATAATAACATCCGATAGTCTTGTCGGTATAGTGATACAGTGATCTCTTTGGCACACATTTTCTCCGAATGAATCTCCGCTTTATTCTAACAGCAAAATGCAGTTAATGTTTAAGGTTTTCCAATATTGATTAGATTGATGCTGTTGATGTTCACCTTGAACGTGTGTAAGTCTGCGATTGCAGAGAGTGGTTTATGCCTGTGAGAAGAATAATGTAGACGTCTGGTATACTGGATATAAAAGATCGTGCTAGTCTGAGAGGGGATAGTGAGAGGAGATGCGAGTGTAACTTCTGATCTTGTGTGGGATTAGCTTGGAGGAGCAGATGCTGCAATAGTATGTGCAGAAGAGGAATACTGAAGAGGATATTTTATTCACTGTTTCCTATATACTGCAGGCAACAAATCCTGCAGCATATAGCTGGCTGTAAGTACACGCCATTGAGATGATTTTCATCACCCTTTGATATATAGATTGTGTTTTTAAACACAGCACGTACATAAGAGATCTTATCGTACATAAGACATCTTATATCCGGACAAATACTATAGTAAAATCCTCTTCAACGATATATTTGCATTAAATATGATATACAGATGGTTATTTTTGATCCAAAACTACCTCCGTTAGAGTCAAGACCATTGGTTTGTTTGTTTTTTTTTTTTGGAGGGTGAAAGTCAATTTATCGACTCCAATACATGACTGGTACTTTATTTTATCAACTCTGGACGGATGAAAGACAAATTTGACCTCACAGGAGTGGCTGTGTGTGAGTGATAAGTAGCTTGCTTATCAACCACAGGGTTCTGGGTTCAGTCCCACTGCGTGGCACCTTGGGCAAGTGTCCTCTACTATAGCCTCGGGCCGACCAAAGCCTTGTGAGTAGATTTGATAGACGGAAACTGAAAGAAGCACGCCATATATATATATGTGTGTATGTGTGTGTGTGTGTGTGTGTGTGTGTGTGTGCGCGTGTGTGTGTGTGTGGTGTGTGTGTGTGTGTGAGTGTGTGTGTATGTGCATGCGTGCGTGTGTATGTTTGTGTGTCTGTATTCGTCCTCCGACCATCACGTAACAACCAATATTGGTGCGTTTACGTCCCCGTAACATAGCGGTTCGGCTAAAAGAGACCGATAGAATAAGTACTAGGCTTACAAAGAATAAGTCGTGGAGTCCATATGTTCGACTAAAACCCGTCAAGGCGGTGCTCCAACATGGCCGCAATCAAATAACTGAAACAAATAAAAGAATAAAAACCGGAATAAACACGGCATGACATTTCTTCTGACGTTCTAACGATTCTTGCAGCTCACCGCCCTTGAGCAGGTTTTAATAATAGATATTGATAAACAAGTAGAAATGCTTTTCCAGTATTTACGCGAACAGCTGATGCTTCGAAATGATGGCGGCAGGTGTGTGCGCCGGACTGGAAATTATGTCCGAATTAGCCGGGGAATCGGGTTACCGGTGGCCATATTAGTGACGGTTGACTGTACACCCGTGCGCGCGAGCACACATGCACACACGCACACACACACAGCACACGCGCACACACACACAAACACACACACAACACACACGCATACACACACACGCACGCACACACACGCGCGTGCAAGCACGCACACATGAATGCACTGTATAATATAATCCGGGAGACATTATGCTTTAATATTAGATTCAAATTTTGGCACAAGGTAAGCAAGTTCAGGGAGGTTGTAAATCGATTACATCGAGCCCAGTGCTCAACTGGTTCTTTTCTCGACCCCGAAAAGATGAAAGGCAAAGTCGACCTTCGCGGAATTTGAACTCAGAACGTAAAGACGAACGAAATGCCGTTAAGCATTGCCCGGTGTGCTATCAATTATTTTCTATTCTAGGAACAAGGCCCGAAATTTTGGCGGGAGAGGGCCAGTCGATTAGGTCAACCCCAGTACGCAATTAGTACTTAAGTTATTGACCCCGAAAAGATGAAAGGCAAAGTCGACCATCGCGGAATTTGAACTCAGAACGTAAAGATGGACGAAATGCCGTTAAGCATTTGCCCGGTGTGCTATCAATTATTTTCTATTCTAGGAACAAGGCCCGAAATTTTAGCGGGAGGGGCCAGGCGATTAGGTCGACTCCAGTACGCAACTAGTACTTAATTCATTGACCCCGAAAAGATAAAAGGCAAAGTCGATGGACGAATGCCGTTAAGCATTTGCCCAGTGTGCTGTCGATTTTGCCAGCTCGCCACCTTAGATTATGGTTATATATGCACTAGAAATAAATGCGTAGCAGTATTTCTCCTGAATCTTTACGTTCTGGGCTCAAATCCCGCCGCGATCAACTTTGCCTTTCATCTTTTCGGGGTCAATAAAATAAAGTACAAGCACTTCTCCCTCCCTCAAAATTGCTGGCATTCTGCCAAAATTAGAAAAGAATTTAACACTAGATATAGTATTTAAACTGCCCCCAACAAAATACAAAAACCGTCATAGAAGGGAATACACTATGCCTGAAAAGGATAGGGTAGCCACTACAGGAACATGGGTTTACTGAATCAGATGATCTGCAGCTAAACAATGACAACTATAGAATTAAGCTGACAGAACTCTATATCTCTTGCCGTATTAAGTTCATATCTACCAATGAATACATCTTCAAAATTGATAAACTGTCATAGTAATCATATTCATTATGTGAAAAGTAAGTAGTTTTACCTTTGTCTTCATTGCCCTCAGATTTGATACAAGGTTAGGATTCTAGGTCAAACATTATACGCTATCTACTTTGGTGTCTTGCAACTTTTAGTTCAGATCTTCTCCTCCAGGCTATCGACTCTTCCTTTCATCTCAACAGATCGATAAAAATCATTTAATTATCATTAAAGCACATTATTGATTTCTCACACGAACACGCGGCCTCGAAGTCATTTAGCGAGAAAATATGGGAAGAAGTGTTTAACGCTCGTATCTTTGTCAAGATCAATGTGTACTTTGTGTAATGGTTGCTGGCTACAATCGAGAACCAAGACAATGTCAAAAGTTCGACAGCCAGGAGCTTACTTCTTAGTCTTCAGCCCTCGCAATATTTTACATAATAGTCGTTTCGTAAGTCGAAACCTAAAACATTAATTTTTTAACTAAGTCAAACGAATTACTGATATTTAGTCGAAAGAAGCTTAATACTGTAAGCTGGTTATCTACATTCCCATAATCTCACTCTCTTACGTTGGAACACATTTGCTAAAAGAGGTGATGTCTGAATAGTGGAATGCTAGGCATAGCCAGCCACAGTATAAAAAGTGACATGAGTAAATACTAAAAAAGACATTTTGTCGGGAATTCTACAGACTCTACTTTCTACACCTCTTCTGCATTTGTTATTATAACAATTTCTTTAATTCGCACAAATTCTGGCATTTGTGAAGTGGAATAAAGTCTGTTGCACTGATCCCACCAAATGACTGATGGTTATTTTTATCAATCCCAGAAGACTGTGATGATATTTAAACAAAAAAATAAAAAAAGGGAGCTAGATATTTTGAAGGAGCATGTAATGTGGTTAGAATATCGCAGGAAATGATCACAAGAGAGGTTCTTCAATCCGAGCCAACCGAGAGGAGACCTTAGTGGATAGCCCAAGAGTGAGATGGTTGCATAGTATCCATTGGCTGTGAAGGCGTGTGTTTAGTCGTTAGGGGTGTTGGATTCATGATCGTAAGATTGTGGTTTCAATTCCTGGACCGGGTGACACGTTGTATTCTTGAGCAGAACACTTCATTTCCCGTTGCTCCAGTCCCCTCAGCTAGTGAAAATGAGTCATCTTGCGACGGACCGGCGTCCCGTGCAAGGAGTAATATATGCGTCAGAGTCTATACGATTCGGAAAGGGCCTTTATCCTTATCCTATCCATTGACTCAGTTGGTCACGCTTGGAAATCCAGCGGGAAAGTTTAATGACGGTCGCTTCTGTTAGAACTCAATAGAGGAGATGCCTGAGGACTTTACACCAACGACCCTCCTAGGAATAGTAGGAGGTGAAAAAGGCTGGATGGATGGACGAATGAATGAAAGGATTTGGCAACCCGACCAGACAGGCGATAAAAACAGCAGTAAAACTTCTTTCAAATTACATGCTACTGTCTTAAATAATGAAGGAACATACAATAATCTCGTCCAAGATATACTCTTAAAAATGATGATAGGGTACTTTTAATAATAGATGCTTATCGATCAGTATCGACTTGTAGCTTCACAACAACAAATACTATAAGGCTTTTAATGCGGTTCTCTATTATTCCTGATACTTCACCTTACTATCTCTGTCATAATAATAGTGACTCGTTTACACGTTCTATAATCAAGAAGGGATGAGATTGTAACGTATTTATATAGTTATCGATATTTAAATCATTTTTTTTACCATTTAAACACGCGTCTTGCAGTGCAATATCTTTTGTTTTTATGGGATTTTTCATGTTCATTTTATATTTTTTATTCATTTATTTATGCTGTTTATGTTGAAAAATAAGAAAAATATATAATTTATGTAAAAACAAAGCAATATTTTTCGTCCGAACCCGGATGAATATTCAAGAAATGCCATACAGTTGTACGCGAAAAAACCCAGAGCAGCTGGGCTTGCAATTTGCGTGATGGTCGATTACATCGACCCCAGTGCTCAAATGGTACTTATTTTATCGACCCTGAAATTATGAAAGACAAAATCGATCCCGGCGGAATTTGAACTGAGGCAGACGAAACGCCAGTAAGCATTTTGCCCGGCGAGCTAAAGATTCTCCCATAATAATATTAACGAGTAGCAGCACTCGTGGAAATTCAACGGTAATTTTGGAAATTTTATAAGGAATTGTATATTTTTCTGATATTTGATTCTTGAAAGAATCTAAAAATCCACATAAGCAGTATTGAACGGACAATCAATTAATCAATCAATCAATCTGTCCACCACCTACCTACCTACCTATCTACCTACCAATCTATATATCCATTTACCTACCTACCTGTCTACATAGCTACATTCAAACCTATCTATCTATCTTTCTATCTATCTATGTATCTATCTTTCTGTCTGTCTATGTACCTATCTGAAAAATTGTTTAAAAACAAGTCCCTGCGACAATGGAAAGTTCTTAGGCAAAATTCTGTAGTTCTGTTTCTTTTTTCTTTTTTTTTTGTGGGAACTATAAGGCACAAGGACTGAACTTTTGAGGTAGGGCGCGCCAGTCGATTATAACGACCCCAGTGCTCGACTGGTACTTGTTTTTTCGACCCGGAAAGGATGAACAGCAAAGTCAGCCTCGGCGGAACTCGAAAAGTAAAGAACCAGAAGAAATGCTACAGAGCATTTTATCTGCGTGGTAACGATTCTGCAATAATAATAATAATAATAATAATAATAATAATAATAATAATAATAATAATAATGATGATAATAATGATGATGATGATGATGATGATGATGATGATGATGATAATAATAATAATAATAATAATAATAATAATAATAATAATAATAATAATAATAATAATAAGGCATGATAAAAAAATATTCAGACAAATACATAACAAAAACACCAGGACTTACAAACACATATAACATACAGAAAATTGCACTACTAGGCACTGCACACATCCTACGCAGAACACTTTCCATACAATAGCCATCAGAGCATCACAACAAATCACAGCACATACCCAAGGCACACAGAGCTGCGCTCGGTAGTGAAGTGAAAGCACGCTATAAAAATAAAACTACTGAATAATAATAATAATAATAATAATAATAATAATAATAATAATAATAATATAATAATAATAATAATATATATGGCTGTAAAGATCAACTAATGATCAATAAAGCCATAACTGAAGACAGCCACAGAAAGAAGAAAGGCCTTAGTATGGCCTGAATCGACTACAAAAAGGCGTTTGATAGCATCCCCCACACATGGATCCTCGAAACACTAGCCGTGAACAAAGTTGCACCAACAATTATAAATTACATAGGGCACTCTATGAATAAATGGCAAACAGTGCTATAGCTCTAAACAAAAGAGGGACTTGTGAAAACCAAAGCCATCCCCATTAGAAGAGGAATATTCCAGGGAGATACGCTCTCTCCACTCCTTTTCTGCTTGGCACTGTCACCTCTATCGGATATGCTAAACAGAACTGGATGCGGATATAAATGCTACGGCAAAACGATCAGCCACCTTTTATATATGGATGACCTAAAACTATACGCTACAAATGACAAACAGCTGGAAACACTATTAAAGACAGTTCATGGATTTACCAAAGAAGTAGATATGAAATTTGGATTAGAGAAATGCGCCAAAGTAACCCTGAAAAGAGGAAAACTAGTTAAGAGTAGCAACATCACACTAGATAAAACCAATGAAATAAAAGAATTAGACCAAAGCCAAACTTACAAATACTTAGGAACCCATGAACTAGATGAGACACAACACACACAAATGAAAGAGAAAATAAAAAAAGAATATTATAGACGAGTTAGATCAATACTGAAAACAGAGCTCAATGCTAAAAACAAGATAATAGGTATTAACACTTTAGCCGTCCCAGTTATAAGTTACAGCTACAATATCCTTAACTGGACTCAAAATGAACTGACCAAAACACATAGGAAAACAAGAAAAATAATGACAGGATCTAGGATGCATCACCCAAAATCTGACATAGAAAGGCTATATATACAATGTATAGATGGTGGTAGAGGCCTTATACAGCTGGAAAACTACTATAAAATAACCACCATAGGACTGCAAAAATATCTACTTCAGAAGGAAGGAAAACTGATACAAATAGCGGCAAAACACGAGCAAAACAAAATACTGTTCTCAGTATTTAAGGAAGCTGACAAATACAAACAAGAAATCATACCACCTAACAAATATGAACAAGAAGAAGAAGATGAAGAAACAACAAAAGCTATAAAACAAATGAGATCCAAACTAAAAATAGAACAGCAACGAACCATGATAAAATGATGGCAAGAAAAACCCCTTCATGGCAAATACTGGACTAAACTAAATGCAAAAGAAATAGACAAAGAAAAATCCCAACAATGGTTGAGAAGCTCAGGACTCAAAGCAGAGACAGAAGGATTTTTAATTGCAGCACAAGACCAAAGCCTCCCCACCAGAAATTACCAAAAACATGTAATGAAAAGAAATATAACAAGTAACTGCAGAATATGTGGAGATGGACAAGAAACAATAAATCATATTATCTCTGGCTGCCCAGTCCTGGCTAAGGAATATATTCACAGACACGACAAAGTTGGGACCTATATATACTGGAAACTATGCCAACATTATGGAATAACAACAGAAAAAAGATGGTATAGGCACACACCAGAAAAGGTCACAGAAAACGAGAAAGCAACCATACTCTGGGATATGCCAATACACACAGATAGTGAAATTAAGGCCAACAGACCAGATATAGTTGTCAGAAGGTTGCATTTATGTCCCTGCAAAATTGAAAATTCAGAATGCTCTCCAGGACTGAAATCAACTGCAGAAGACGAACAGTTGAAATCTTAACAAGCTATACTACTATGAAAGCCAAAACTACGGAGCCAAAACTACGTAGCCTAAACTACGTAGCCAAAACTGAGTAGCCAAAAGTTTAACAAACTTAAAAAACAGATCAAACCCCGAAGAGAATTTATACCACTTCAAAATACGCCTATTAAATGCTGTAGATACAGCAGCGGTGTAGATATTTATTTATTGCTCTATCAAAGGTGATAAATACAAATAGGAACTGATACAAAGTTAGTCAATTGTTTCCATGATTCGCTGTAAAACTGTTAAATACTTCCAGCAAGATTTATACCACCGCAAAGCACGCCCATTAAATGTTGTAAATACAGCAATGATGCATATAATTATTTTATTTATTCATCAGGAAAAACAAATAGAAGCAGCGTGAGACAAGTTAGCCATTTTTTTCTTCATGGCTCGCTCCTAATATCAAATTTACCACCACTTCCATACAATGAAAATACTAAATATCAATAGCTCCTGCTACTTCTGTCGCATACTTTGACCCTACGTTGACCTTACTTACAAGTTCGACCGATACTAGCTCTATCAAAAAGCAAATAACAACTTACTTTAAATTATAATCTTCTATTCTATTCTATCTTTTCTTTTCCAATGAACTTCTACTGAATCTATTTATAGATTAATGATATTTATGTATTTTTATCATCTATCTCTCTGCCTTATTCTTTCTTCCTTCCTTTGTCTCTTCTTCTCTCCTTATCTATGTTTGTTCAAAGCCTGATTTCTGGTATCTGTAAACATTTATTAATGGTTTCAAATTTGGCAAAAAGCCAGTAATGGGTGGGAGATACTTGACTAAATCAACCCCAGTGCTCAACTGGTATTTATTTTATCGACCCCGATAGATTAAAGCGCAAAGTCGATCTTGGCAGTGTCTGAACTTAGGGCATAAAAAAGCTGAAAAGAAATGCTGCTAAGCATTTTGACTGACGCAATAAAGAATTGCACCAAACAAAAATCTTGCTAGTACAAGACATACATTTAAAAGCACCTTCCCACATCTATATAAATCAGCAAAGAAATGTTCACAAATAGCATAATAAAAAATAAATAGAAAAGTACTCTATATAACAAACGTGGTTGTGTGATAAGAAGCTTGCTTCCCAACCACATGATTTCGGGTTCATTCCCGCTGCGTGACACCTTGGTCAGGTGTCTTCTGCTATAGCCTTGGACCGACCAAAGCCTTATGAGTAGATTTGGTAGACGGAAACTTTAAGAATCTCGTTACGTGTGTGCGTGTGTGTGTGTGTGTGTGTGTGTGTGTGTGTGTGTGTGTCTTGGTGTCTGTGTTTGTCCCCCATCACCGCTTGACAACTGGTGTTGGTGTTTACGTTCTCGTAACGTAGCGGTTCAGCAAAAAGAAATTTTAGAATAAGTACTGAGCTTTAAAAAAACAAGTCCTGGAGTCCATGTGTTCGACTAAAACCCGTTAAAGCAGTGCTCCAACATGGCCGCAGTCAAATGGCTGAAGCAAGTAGAAGAATAAAAGAATTAAGAACTGAATAAAGACACGAAGTTGTTATGTACTATGCTGCAAGAAATCCATATAATGCTATGAAATATGATTTAATTATAAAAATAATGGTAGTAATCCAAGATAAAAGGAGAAAAACAGAGCATTGTCTCCTGCCAAGCAGGGACTCCACGTGTTGGGATTACTATAAAAATACCACTTTGATGCAAATACCACACGACGCAAATATTTCGAAAATGCCTAGTAAAGAAAATGGATGCCAATCAGTCGTCGCCCGGATATAAAATAACTGAGCCCCTCAGTGTCAAAGCGATCTAGGTTTGAAAGCTCGGTAATGATGATTTCATCCCTTTCCAAATCACAGGATTGAAGGCTCTCTTTAACAAGACACTCCCAAACCATGGTCCTTTGTGCACACTATCTTTATTTGATAATGCTAAAACAAGACAAAAATGGACGAGGTAAGAAAACGAGGACGTTCTAGAGGCCTATTATACTGCAATGTATTGGATGGGGGATAGATGTAATACAGAACATACCAAAACCAAGATATTTGGGAAAATAGTCACTGACGCTAATCTAAATGAGATCGATTACAGTTAAAATGCAAACACAAATACTGGATTTGACAACCTTAAAACAAAAAATTGGATCAGATTGGTTCAAGGTTAAGCACATCGAACTGAGAGGTCGCAATGACCTCTTCAAGGTTCGCAGCTCAAATGAAACAATAGTAAGATGAGTGCAGTTATAAAATCGATCTTGAATGAAAATGAAGTTTTTTCCCACTGAATAATCTACTTTATGCACCAGCTTCAATAACCATTGCACTGTGTGGCATTAAAGTAAAGAGAAACATTCAACATATAAGCAGGAAACCAGCATGACAACAGAGAATTAAAAATACAATTAATGTACATAGATCGGATATTAAAATACTCCAAATCATCAAGAGCAAAGAAAATATTAAGATACCAAAAGTTATAAAACTGAAAAGGAAATAAGGTATAAAAAAGGAAGTGAAATCGATGAAATAATATAAAAAGAATAATAATCAAGCAAATGATCCAAGCCAAAGCAGCACATATTAGGAAGTTCAGAAGATCAAATTACTTCAAGAATAACAGTATATTCCGAAACAATCCTAAAACCTTTTATAGAAAAACTGTAATATTTTATGTAACTGTTAAAACCACACCCACAGAGGAGGAATCCCAAAATTTTGGAAATCATAATAGTCGAATCCAAAAAATGCAAATGGAATGAGACATTGGACAAATATGAAGGTATCTCTGTCTAAGATTTGAGACTGCACCGAGCCTCAAACAAATGGAAATCACCTGGAGAATATAGCAACCCTTACTTCTGGCTGAATGCTCTCCCTTGAACACAATGAGAGACTGATCCATCGATACAATAGCATTATGGATGGACCTGGAAAAATCCCTCCCTGGTTGATAAAGTGACTTACTTGCCAGAAGTGATGAAACAAATAAACCCCAAATCTATCGACCAATTACGTCTAACAAACATGCAAAATCTAACATACATCATTATTGGATACACATAAATGTAGCTAGCTTCCTGATGGTTCACAAGTTATATCCCAACGAACAAAAAGGTTGTAAATGTGGCTCATAAAGTTGTAAAATCCAGCTTTTAATCAATACAATGATTCTTGAGAACTGCAGTAAACAGTATAAAAATCTTTCCATTTCATGGATTGATTACAAAAAAGTGTTTGATAGCCTTCTTTATAGATGGGTTGAGAAATGGAAATCTATAAAATCTCTCCTGTTATTGGCAATTTTCTATCAAACTGTATGAAGCTCTGGAAGGCAACTCTAATGCTGAATTTAGAGGCGGGTACTGTGAATGATGATGACATAATGATGGTGATTTAATCTGGTGAATGATGGTGAATGATGGTGATATAATTTGATATAAACTGCAGCATTTTTCAGGGGAATTCTTTTTCGCCAATTCTCTTTCTCGTGACACTCGTTCCCCAACGTAAGGTGTTCAATGATACAAAACATGAATGCAAAATAAACGATAGATCAAACAATCACTTTCTTAACATGCATGGTGTAAAGCTTTTCTCGAAAGTTAATCAACGAATGGAACGGCTTTAACTATTGTAGAGCAATTTGGTGACAATATGAAATGGAGTTTAGCCTTCATAAATACGCAATCTCAAGAAAATTAGAATCTCAAGAAAACTGCTAATATTTAGGTCTGTGTGCGATGAATAGTATGCAGTGTCTACAAATGTACGAGAAAATACGGAAAGAATGCTATCGTAGAGCTACAGCTATCCTAAAAGTCGAAGTTAATGCAAGAAATGAGATTGGTGCCGTGAATATCCTTACTTTATTTGTTGTGACCTACAGCTTTAATATCATAAAATTCAATAAGGTTAGTAAAATGGACAAAAAATAAGCAAGTTTCTCAAACTGCATCTCATGCAACACCCAGAGGCAGATGTAGACAGACATCACACGAAAGGATAGAGGACATGGAATGATGCAGTTGCAACTGCCTCTAAAGACAGCAGCTATAGAGTTAGACAGGTGTCTAAAGAAATCTAATGACAGGATGCTTGGACTTGTGTGCAAGAATGAAAATACCGAGAAACTATACCCAACAACAGAAAAACAAAGAAACATGTAAAAGAAGGGAAAGCTCACCAAAACTGAGGTGCAACCAGAAGAAACAGAAGAATCCACTGTGAAAGCAAAACATATGAAAGCACAACCTACATGCAATGGAATCTCAAAGATGTATAACAAGTGATTATATGATAAATGCCGTACAAGGGTCAGTGATTCTGATGTTTATATATACGACTCGTTGATGGCAAGAAATTACCAATCCAACATTCCTAAAAGACGGTGCTCATCCTACCATTTTTGTGGTACAACCGGAGTAACAATTGACCACCTCATCTCTGGTTGTATTATATTAGCTTCAGCTAAGTATACAATTCGCCATGCTAGACTTGGTCAGCACTGGATCATATGT
>NC_042997.1:143609946-143629946 GCF_006345805.1 Octopus sinensis | reverse complement strand
CGCATTGAGAAAGGGAATATGGGTTATGAAAAAAATTGAAATATACAATGAAATGGTTAGTAGAAAAGAAGTTGGTAGAGAACAAAAAGGGCTTAAGCGAAGCAATATCAGTGTAATTCTAGTCAAATGAAAATGGTATTTCCCAATAGCGTACTGGGTATTTTTCAAAATTCCTGAATTTCCAAGTTTTCTTTGTTCTGTTGTTTAATTAGAAGTTTAACATGTGAAAGTTTTTGAGGCGTTACATCTCCTCTGTTGGTAGAGAACAAAAAGGGCTTAGGCGAAGCAATATCAGTGTAATTCTAGTCAAATGAAAATGGTATTTCCCAATAGCGTACCGGGTATTTTTCAAAATTCCTGAATTTCCAAGTTTTCTTTGTTCTGTTTTTTAATTAGAAGTTTAACATGTGAAAGTTTTTGAGGCGTTATATCTCCTCTGTTGGTAGAGAACAAAAAGGGCTTAGGCGAAGCAATATCAGTGTAATTCTAGTCAAATGAAAATGGTATTTCCCAATAGCGTACCGGGTATTTTTCAAAATTCCTGAATTTCCCAGTTTTCTTTGGTCTGTTGTTTAATTAGAAGTTTAACATGTGAAAGTTTTTGAGGCGTCACATCTCCTCTGTTGTGCGCAAATTACGTCTTTTACTTCCAATTTTGTAGGGACTGAAACTTCCAAGAATTTTCTATTTAATACTACAGCCCAAAGCTTATTCTTGAAATCTTAATATCACTTTTATATCATAGGCGCAAACATGGCCCAGTGGTAACAAGTTTGCTTCCTAACCACATGATTCCAAGTTCAGTTTCACTGCGTAGCACCTAACGTAGTGTCTTCTACTATAGCTTCTAGCCGACTAGAGCCTTGTGAGTGGACTTGGTAGACGGAAACTGAAAAGAAGACCGTTTTAGATATACGTTTCTATGTATTAGTGTTTGTGCTTGTTCCCCACCATCGCTTGATGAGTGGTATTGGTCTGTTTAAAAGGCGGCGAGCTGGCAGAAAAGATAGCACGCTGGGCGAAATGCTTAGCCGTATTTCGTCTGCCGCTACGTTCTGAGTTCAAATTCCGCCGAGGTCGACTTTGCCTTTCATCCTTTAGGGGTTGATTAAATAAGTACCAGTTACGCACTGGGGTCGATATAATCGATTTAATCCGTTTGTCTGTCCTTGTTTGTCCTCTCTATGTTTAGCCCCTTGTGGGTAGTAAAGAAATAGGTAGAAGAGATTCATAGAATAAGCGCCAGACTTTAAAGAACTAAGCACTGGGGTCGAATTGTTCGACTACACCATTCAAGGTGGTGCCCCAGCATGGCCGCAGTCCAGTGACTGAAACAAGTAAAAGGTGTAGATTTAAGCAAAACCTGGAAACTGAGACCGCAAAATGAATGGTAGGCCTTCGTTACATGTTAGCTCGCAATGCTTTTAAGTACAACTACATAAATCTACATTAATCTCGTACATGTTTGTATCGGAAGTTGCGCAGTTCTCGATATCTTTGATGTTATTTACCAAGCACAATACGATATATGTACATAGTGCAGGCATGGCTGAGTGATAAGACGCTTGCTTCCTAGCCACATGGTTCAGTCTCACCTCGTGGCACCTTAGCCAAGTGTCTTCTATTATAGCCTCGGACAGACCAAAAACTTGAGTGGATTTGATAGACGGAAACTGAAAAAACATGTCGTTATATGTGTATATACATCTGTGTGTAGGTCTTTCCATCTGTGTTTGTCCCCCACCACTGCTTGGCAATCGGTGCTGGTGTGTTTATGTCCCTCTAACCTAGTGGTTCGGCAAAAGAGACTGATAGAATAAATACCAGACTTTAACGAAAATAAGTATTGGGGTAGATACATTCGACTAAAAATTCTTCAAGGCGGTGCCCCAGCATGGCCGCAGTCTAATGACTGAAACAAGTAAAAGATAGATAGATAGATAGATAGATAGATAGATAGATAGATAGATAGATAGATAGATAGATAGATAGATAGATAGATAGATAGATAGATAGATAGATAAAATTGTATGTATGTTTATGTGTGTCTGAGGGGTTTATAGGCACTGTTAAGAGGTTAAGAAAGTTAACTCGTAATCACGTGGCTGTGGGTTCGAGCACATTGCGTGACACCTTGGGCACGTGTCTTCTACTATAACCTTGGATCAACCAATACTTTGTGAGTAAAGTTTGGTAGTCGGAAATTCTATGGAAAATTGTTGTGTGTGTGTGTGTGTGAATGTGTAACATATTTACAATCATGCAGTCAACTATACCGACCTTATATACAAAACTTAAAGTTAAACAAAATATCATAGATAAGAACTGTCATTTCTTTTCACAAACTTCATAGCTGCAGAATTACCTCGATGTGGTTTTAAACAGTATTTGAAACAGTAAGGAGTCGCTGGAGTCGTTTACATAAAAGTGAGTTATGCTAAATAAATTACATGTTTCATCCTGCAGCGGTTAAGTTAAAATCCCAACAGAAACGACTTTGTCTGTCATGTTTTACGATACGATAAGATAAATAGCAATTATATACTGGAGTCTCTTAAATCAATTATACTTCACGCCCATCAAAACAAAAGTTGACTTCTGAGTTTAATTAAGAAATTAAATGTAGTTTGAAACATTTACGTTTGATTTTCGTAAATTGCTATTTCTTAAATACTTTTTAAATATTTTTCATCAGAGAACACCTGAAATACTTAATTGAACATTAATTAACTCTCTCATTGGTGAGGAAAACAAAGAATAGAAAAAAACATTCCAGTTTTCGAAAGAAAGAGAAGAGGAAGCGAAAGAAAGCTGACACAACGTTCCTTTTTTGTTTAGGTTAAGCTGTGTTCATGTCGTCACCAAAGGCTTGTGTTCTATTCAAGAAACAATTAGCTGTTTCCACTCTTCTTTTATTAAAGAGTTCGCTTTCTGTCACTACTGATGATATTCTGAGGTCAACTTTATTGACATTCTCTTTCTTCTCTTTAGTAAATGATATTATTAATGGCAATATGAAAATCCGTATTAAATTAATCATTAAAACTGTAGAAAGCATAGAAAACCAGTCGAAATGTATTTATGATATATATTAGTGTAACTTAAGGTGGCGAACTGGCAGGATCGTAAGCACACCGGGCAAATTACTTAACGACATTTCATCTATCTTTACATTCTGAGTTTAAATTCCATCGAGGTCAACTTTGCCTTTCATCTTTTCAGGGTCGATAAAAGAACTACCAGTTGAGCACTTTCCCGAAATTGCTGACCTTATGCCAAAATTTGAAAGCTTCTCTACATTAAAAATTTTAAATGCGACAAAAGTTTGTTTGTTTGGTTTTAGCATTGGAACGGGTTAAGTGGCATTAAATGCGGTCGGATTCGCTCCAAAATTTACAGGGACATGTAAAAAGAGGCGAGGATGTGAGTGGGCTAGGTTATAAATCCCATTTGGCGAAACGCTAATATATTTTATCAACTTCCATTGGCGAACAGCTAAGTTATTTTATCGATCTCCTTTCACGAACAGCTATGTTATTTTATCGATCTCCTTTCACGAACAGCTATGTTATTTTATCGATCTCCTTTCACGAACAGCTATGTTATTTTATCGATCTCCTTTGGCGAACCGCTAAGTTATTTTATCGATCTCGATTGGCGAACCGCTAGATTCTTTTAACGATCACTTATGGCGAACCGTTAAGTTATTCTTTGGATCTCGTTTGATGAACCGCTAAGTTATTTTATCGATCTCCTTTGGCGAACCGCTAATGTTATTTTATCGAGTACGTTTTGCGAACCGCTAAGTTATTTTATCAATCACTTTGGCGAACCGCTGAGTTATTCTTTGGATCTCGTTTGACGAACCGCTAAGCTATTTTATCGATCTCCTTTGGCGAACCGCTAATGCTATTTTATCGAGCACGTTTTGCGAACTGCTAAGTTATTTTATCGTCACTTTTGGCGAACCGCTAAGTCATTTTATCGATCTCGATTGGCGAACTGCTAATGTTATTTTATCGATTACGTTTGTCGAACCGCTAATTTTTTTTATAGATCACTTTGGCGAACCACTATGTCATTTTATTGACCTCGATTGGCGAACCGCTAAGTTATTTTAAGATTGGACACCTTTTGCCCGATTTCAATCTTATTTTCAGCATGGTAAAGTGGAAGTGGATAAGTAATTTAAGCACTGAAATCTAATTTCTTATAAATGAGAGGGAGACATATAGAGAAAGATAGAGAATAAGTGAAAGCGAGGGAGAGTCCGAGAGAAAGAGAGTGGGAGAGTGAAAGAGAAAGGAGAGAGAAACAAAGAGGGAGAATGTGGCGATAAGAAACAGAAAGGAAGCTACAGAAAGTAATAACCACACCCTCGCCCGCGCGTAGAGCAGGTCACCTTAAGCTAGTTAATATATATTAGTGCTTGTTCTTAGAAACCATTTTCTCGATTTATTAGAGTTATTAACTCAAAGTTGTGAGTTTTAATTCATTGGAGATATTTTGTTGTTTCTGAGAAAAAAACTCTTAAGTAATCCAATAAATCGTGATTCTGACATTTATTGGCTGTATGTGAAATTCTCATAGCGCTAATTTTTTTTTTCGAAAAGTAGAATTTCTGCACCAAATACATACTATCGTTTTATAATTATTCTGTTAACTAGGTCTCTATAAATTTCCAATACAGAGATTAAAATACTTCGATCAATCTGCTAAGTAATCAATGTAGTCTTCATGGGAATTGTTTAACTTGGCACCATCAAGGCAATTTCAAAGTGTATGATCAAAGCAAGGAAGTCGATATAAGAGGCGACGTAGTGGGAATCCAATCGCATAGTTTTTGACAGAGCTTCTTCGGTAAACCCATTACTGTAGCATAAATTTTCGAAAGAACGGAATGTATTTGAGATTGGCATCACTGCAATCATCTTCAACACAAATTTTGCATCATTTTCTGATAACTGTTACACACAATTTGTTTTAATAGATCAAAATATCTACTGAGAAAAAGATGCTAAGCATTTTGTCCAATGTAGGTGTGCCGCACAAAATGCGTAGCGGCACTTCTTCAAGCTCTTTACGCTCTGAGTTCATATTTCGACGAGATCTAGTTTGTTTTTCCTCCTTCCAGCATCGATAAAAGAAATACCAGTTGAGTACTTTGCCTCTCCCTAAGAATGCTGGCCTTGTGCCGAATTTTGAAATTAAAATATGTATTGGGAAAAATATAAAAAACGTTTTATCAGTTGAATTTGATCAAAAACTGTTTTGAAAACATTAACGCGTAATCGCTCATTATGTTAGGTAGTATGTTTAAGGATTTCCCTTATGAGAAAAGCTTCTTGTAACTTTTTGCAGTTCTAGCCATTACATCACGGGAAAAATTCTCCAGCATTCATAATGCTCTAATCCAGGATTAATAAAAGTGAAACCAAAATTTTGCATTTGGTAACAGCTGAAAATTTCTTCAAATCTAAAATAAAATAATTTCACTTGGCCTATTATCACTCTCGAATAGAAGAAAAGGCTGACTTGAATGCACAGTTCTTTTATTCCAGCGATATTCTACGCTGGAATATATTTTCTAGGTTAATGTTTAATTTTGAGTATTTCATATGCATCTTTCTTATGAGAGCAAGCGTTAGCTTATTACTGCATCTAACAATCCGATGCAAGCACGTGATGCAACGATGTGTTTCCGGAGTTGCAAGTGTTTATTTAGTTGTTAAATTAATAGTTTGGCAGTTTCAACACGAGTAATATTGCCTGTATGTTCATATTTTCTCAGTTATTCGGTAATGCAATCTTTCCTCGTGTGAATTCTTGTGAGACAACGATGTTATAACATTGGACACATTTCCAACTAACGCGCTCAACATTTTTCCTTTCTCTGACAAACAAATGACCACAATCAATCATTTTTCTCTCTTAGTTCGTTCTCTTATAAGATATTGGAGAATCATTATAAACTTTTAAACTGCCAGATAAAATACATAAATTTAGTTTTTCAGTATCAGGAAAAACGTCCGTGAGTTTTAAAAAACGAAAAGAATGAATAATAAAGATAGCATTCGCCTTTCTTCATTTTCATGCAATCGTCAAACGTTTGCTCGATGCTCAGGAGTCTTCGGCTCGCTGCGAAGGAAGCAAAAGATATTGGAAACAAATTGTCGGAAGCCGTATGAGAAAGCTAGTTACTTTATCTGCTTCAAGAGAGAGGGTGAGTGGTGCAGCCAGAACGAGATTTGGTGATGATATAAACCTCTAGCCCAGAGTAACAACATCCAACTCGACAAGAAGGCGGCGAGCTGGCAGAAACGTTAGCACGCCGAGTGAAATGCTTAGCGGTATTTCGTCCGCCATTACGTTCTGAGTTTAAATTCCGCCGAGGTCGACTTTGCTAAAGTTACTATCCGCTAAAGTTACTATCTGCCAACACTATGTCTGGAAAAAAAACAGACTGTATGGTCACGACTGGAACAACCTTGATCATAAACATGTTTGGTCAGGGATAACCTAGGGCTGAGCAATAACAACTGAGTGTGAATTAGATTGAGTAACTTTCATTACTGACATAAAATGCAAGAATAAAAAAGATGAAGTATTTCCCATCATTGTGTCTGAAGAAAAGTATGTCCCTGTCATATCATGAAACTTGTTTATCCCAATACGATAGTCTGTTCATAGCGATGTAATGAAATAATAACCAAAGTCTTCAATATTACAAAGTTGCAAGGCGGCGGGCCAGCGGAGTTGTTAACACGTCGGACAAAATACTTATCGACCCTTTACTTTCTGGGTTCAAATTCTGTCAAGGATAACTTTGCCTTGATCCTTTCGGGATCGATAAAATAAGTAGCTGGTGAGCACTGGGATCGGAAATAAAAAGCGATAAATTTTATGTGAAAACATATTTAGTTTTATTGTATGATCGACGGAGCAGCCTGCTCGTGAAATTAACATGCAAGTATACCCATAACGTAGCTCTCAGTGAGATTCAGCATGATACAGAATGTAGTAAGGCTGGCCCTTTGAATCCCAAGTACAACTCCTTTTTGCCAGCTGAGTGAACTGGAGCAACGTGAAATAAAATATCTTGTTCAAGGACACAACACACCACCGGGGATCGAACTTTTAACCCTACGATCGTGGGCCAAATACCTTAACCACTAAGCCACGTGCCTTCACTTGGGATCTGGCCATGATCGGCGACTCTGTATTAGTGACAAAATAAAGAGTACAACTATTTCAGCTGTTTATTTTCTGCTCTAGAAACACAATTCTCTACAGCCCACATGCATTTAGAAACGGAACAAAATAGTAACTTTTGTATATTAAAGCAGACTTGTCCTCTTTCTTCTTTGCAAAGCACACCTCGTTTGTTTGTAAGATTCTTTTAAAACTATTTTTTATCGTTTTTCTTAACAGTCACTGAATAATTCATTTTGTATGGCTTTTCAAGTGTAAATTTCCTATATTTAAATCAACAGTCACTTTTATATATTGCACCAGTTCCTTTACTATTGAAACTGTCACACCTAATTTTCCTCTGCTATTATTTGTGTGTTGTACTTATTGTCAATATTTCGCCAAAGTCAACATATATATTTTTTCTTTCCAAGTTAATCACAATACTTTTTCAACTATCTCTTTGATCCGAGAAGTATTATTGGTTGGACAATTATGACACACAGTTGTCGATTCAATTTCGTTTGTAACATACTATTCTACGTGATATCGTTGAACAGTCGCTGTGCCCAAAACTTCTAATGTGTAGTTTGATGAATAGGTGGTTTCTGTTGCTCTCTTTATTCTTATTTTTGTTTGAATTCTAGAACAGAATTATTATTATTCATAACAGAAACATATCTCATATATATGCGCGTGCGCGTGTGTGTGTGTAATGTATGTATGCATGTATATATGTATACATTACATGATACACACATACATATACGTGTGTGTGTGTGAGAGAGAGAGAGAGAGAGAGAGAGAGAGAGATTTATACAGAGATCATATAACAAACAAAATATACGTCACAAAGCCTTTGCAGCGAGTAAATAATACGCAGGAAGTGTAAATTTTTCAGATGCTCTCCATAGTTAGAGATATGTCTTCGCCATGCTTTAATAACTTCCGTGAATTTTTTAACAAAATCTTATTCAAGTGATCGCCCCACCTCAATAATAAACTGTGACTTGCAAGTGAACACTCGACTTAGTAAATGATCGAGTTAACAACACCATAAATTGATACCAATTATATAGGTACAGATCATTGCTGGAAGCAGCGGGGACACTGTATACTTGGCGAGTATTTCTTCAGTTCCTGTAATGTGTTCCTCTCAGGCCTTTCACGTGGAAGATAAGAAATCAACACGTATTTCCTTCCATGCACTACATGAAGAAAAACGTTTTCGGCGGCTCCTATGATAAACACACACACAGATATGTGGTGATTGCTCATTCTCGACAGATGAATTTCTGACTTTCCATCCATGATCTCTCAGATGACACTTATGCATACGAGACATCCAGAAACATGTAAGAAAATTAAACCATAATCAAAGAACATGGGAATCAAAGAACATGGGAATCAAAGAACATGGGAATCAAAGAACATGGGAATCAAAGAACATGGGAACCAAAGAACATGGGACTCAAAAGACATGAGAATGAAAGAACATGGGAGTCAAAGAACATGAGAATCAAAGAACATGGGAATCAAAGTATATGAGAATCAAAGAACATAGGAATCAAAGAACATGGGAATCAAAGATCATAGGAATAAAAGAACATGGGAATCAAAGAAGATGAGAATCAAAGAACGTGTATATAGTAGGGTTCATAAAGCTGTCAACCTTACCATATAGGTTTTAAACCATACCACTTTATTTTGTCAAATCAAAAAGTGATAATCTTTTCTTGGATTTTAAACATGCGCAGGCATGGCTGTATGGTTAGGAAGTTTGCTTCCCACCAACATGATACCGGTTTTATTCCACTGCACGGCACCGTGGGCCCGAATCTTCTACTATGCCTTGTAAGTGAATTTGGTATACAGAAACTGTGTGAAAGCCCATCATGTGTGTGAGAGAGAGAGTGTATGTGTGTCTGTCTGTCTGTCTGTCTGTCTTTTGTTTGTGTGTGACGCCCACTCATCGCTTTACCACCGGTGTTGGTTTGCTTACATCACTGTAACCCAGCGGTTCGACAAAACGTGGATGATAGAATAGATACCAGACTTTAAAATAAACATTATTGTAGTTGAGTTGCTCGATTAAACCCTTCAAGGTCGATGCCCCAGCATGACCGTAGTTCAATGTCTGAAACAAGTAAATGGTAAAAGAAGTCCACCAAGAATGGTAGTAGATAAACTATAAATACTTTACGGCTACGTAGACTTTGCTTCACTATTCCGACATCCCGGGTTCGGCCCTTATGGGTTGCACCTTGGACATTGTAAGGGAAATTGAGTGGACAGAAGCTGTGTAGAAGCCTGCCGAACTGATTGTATTTGTAATTTTAAGGTCCCCGTCTTACCGCCCTCTAACACGTTGAATTTGCATGAGAATTATGTTAAGGATAAATATGACTGTGGAAAACTCAGCCAATAACACGCTGATTCAATGAGCAAATAATTCAATTGATCGTCGAAAACGATGGAGATCCATCTATTCCCTTTAGCATTTAAACCGGCCATATCTGGCCCAAATTTCCTACATGTTTTATGTTCAAACAGGCCAGATCTGGCCTTTCACACCTACCTTATAATTTCATTCAAAATATGAATAGTCACATCATTGAAATCTTCAAGCTATGAGATAATGCATGATTAATTCAAAGCAATCTGGATAAATAAATATTACATTTGACAGAATAATCTGAATGACAAAGGGTTAAGTTCACTGGCGCGAACCCTTTTCTTCTGTCTCATTTAATATAGGCTGCTTTTAGAGAAATATGTGTGTGCATATGCATGAGTGAATGGTAGGAAGTATATACGTGTGTTTGTTGTACCGGCAGTAATTCCAAGGTATTTATAAATACAAGACTAAACATGTTTTCACATATAAAATTAATTGCTTTTCATTTCCCATCCCAGGTCAGTTTATTTATTTTGCTCCAAAAGAAGTCATTACAGTAAAAATAAATGTTGATGATGTGTCACTTCCCCTGTCGTCATAGCCCTACAGGGATTCCGGCTCTATTATAACGATTTCAGATTTTTATTGACTCCGGAATGATGGAAGACAAAGTTGACCTCGGAGGAATTTCATCTCTGAACGTAATGACAGACGAAATACCTATTTCTTTACTACCCACAAGGGGCTAAACACAGAGAGGACAAACAAGGACAGACAAACGGATTAAGTCGATTATATCGACCCCAGTGCGTTACTGGTACTTATTTAATCGACCCCGAAAGGATGAAAGGCAAAGTCGACCTCGGCGGAATTTGAATTCAGAACGTAACGGCAGACGAAATACCTATTTCTTTACTGCCCACAAGGGGCTACACACAGAGGGGACAAACAAGAACAAACAACGGGATTAAGTCGATTACATCGATCCCAGTGCGTAACTGGTACTTAATTTATCGACCCCGAAAGGATGAAAGGCAAAGTCAACCTCGGCGGAATTTGAACTCAAAACGTAGCGGCAGACGAAATTTATATTTCTTTATTACCCACAAGGGGCAAAACATAGAAGGGACAAACAAGGACAGACATAGGTATTAAGTCGATTACATCGACCCCAGTGCGTAACTGGTACTTAATTTATCGATCCCGAAAGGATAAAAGGCAAAGTCGACCTCGGCGGAATTTGAACTCACAACGTAACGACAGACGTAATACCGCTAAACATTTCGCCCGGCTGTGCTAATCATTCTTCCGGCCCGTCACCTTAAGCAGCGTTATATATTGGTTTCAAATTTTGGCACAAGACCAGTAATTTGGAGTAATGAGTTAAGTCGATTACATCATCCCCAGTACTCAGCGGGTACTTATTTTATTGACCTCGAAAGGATGAAAGGCAAAGTCGCCCTCGGCAGAATTTGATCTTAGGACGTAAAGTCGGACGAAATACCGCTAAGTATTTCTACCTACGTGCTGGTGATTCTGCCAGCTCACAGCCTTCTGTCTCTATTATATTATGTCAGTTCACTGCACGCTGGCACAAATCAGTATGATCTTCAAACCAGTATATTCTTCAGCTATTCTCTGGTGGAAAGAATATGCTGAGGCCTTCGTCCTACAGTGGACTAAACATGAGCAATCCACTCCAATACATGTGTGTGTGCGTATGTGGGGGGGGGGGGTTGATATAAAATGGAAATACAAGTCAGCTATATGAAATAAAAATAACGACTTCGTGACATGTTGAGAGAGATCTAAGAAACGTTGAAAGAAATCTAACCTAGAAAATGTTTTATGGAGTTAGTGAATGATTGATCGAAGGTACTGATTCTAGTGGATGGTATCACATTGCATTTATCATCCATCGTTATTTTTTATAGTCTAATTAATCATAAAGAACAGGGCAGATCAATGGCGTTTTCTATGAGTTCCAGATTATTCTGAAGGCGGGAGAAAGTTATCCTCAAACCAGACACTTGATCGGAATGAATACAACAGAATGAACTCTGCCAAAGACACTAACTTACCGGCGATAGACTGAATTTGTCTCCTAAGAATTGGAAAGAACCCTCTGATGGATTTCCACACAATTTCCGTCTATCAAATTTCGTTCGTAAGGCTTCAGTCATTTCGAGACTACAACAGAAGATCAAAGACACCACTAATTAAGAAATAAATTCCTTGACGACCCGATTATGCTTAGATACCATTTGAAGTTTTACCTGTAAAAGTGTTCCGCAGCAATACCAAATATGCTTTCACCTACAGAGCGTCGAACAAAATGTCTTACGTTATTTGTCCGGATTTTCTACATTCTGAATTCAAATTCCACCGAAGTCATCTTTGCCTCTCTTTCTTTCGGCATCGATAAAAAAATAGTGGCTAGGGTACTCGGCTCACGAGCGGAAAGTCATGAGTTCGATTCTAGGTGGCACGTTGTATCCTTGAGCTAGACACTCTATTTCACGTTGCTCCAGTCAACTCAACTGGCAAGAGTGAGTAGCACGTGTATTTCAAAGAGCCAGCCTTATCACATTCTGTCGCGCTGAATTCCCTTGAGAACTACGTTAAAAGTACGCATGTCTACAAGTCAATTTCACCAGCAGGCTTCGTCATCGTAACCAACGAAGTGCTAGAGCAGAGCAGGAATACCAAACTAAGGTAGTAGAATCTCGGAATAGTAAGAACGTCGAACCGGATTCTTCGCACTATTTGTTTTGGCTCTTTACATTTTGAGTTCAAATACCACCAAGGCCTACTTAGGTGATGGATTTAACTCGTCACCCGGTTTATCACCAACACCTAGCAGTTTAGGTACTTTTAGTGACGTTTGCACTGTTGCAAGCACTCGGGCCGAGTTCCCGGTTTCAGAATCTCTTCTTCTCTGTCTTCCTCCCTCCCACCAGTATCGGGGGGCCCAGTAATACAGCGCTTCACAACCATTTTTTACCTCTGTGAAGCCCTTTGTTTCCTGTTTTACTCTACTGGACTCCCATAGCTATTCGATGTTTTTAAAAAATCGTATTATAATTTTTATAATTAAACTAGCAGCATAGCCCGGCGTTGCCCGGGTATGTAAGATTCCCTAGTAGGCAACGACTAATCCCAATCTAGTCCTTTCCCTCTGGGAACGAAGGCGCATGTGTAGGTTGCAATGTCTTCTCTTCACTCGAATATTTCTGTGTATACGATGTTCCTAGCTGTCCCTTTGGGCGATAAAATGGTCGAGTTGTGTCCCCTAGACAGAAAATGTGTTGCATATAAAAAGCTTAGATTCTCGAGCCAATGTCGAATTTATCGATTTTTTCAGAACTGGGGGAACTTTTCAAAATTTTCACTGCGTTAGTTTTGAATTATGACATTGGGTTATGTGTGTGTCAAGTTTCACCAGAATCGGTTGAAAGCCGTCGTCAGGGTGAGGGTACAACCTGACAGACACACAGACAGACAAACTGCCGTTTATATATAGAGAGATATTATGAGGAACTGTAGGAAAAAAATTATTAAAATATTTTATGCGTTGTAGAAGTACAACCAAGTTATTGCACTCTTACTCTTTTACTCTTTTACTTGTTTCAGTCATTTGACTGTGGCCATGCTGGAGCACCGCCTTGAGTCGAGCAAATCGACCCCAGGACTTATTCTTTGTAATCCTAGGACTTATTTTATCGGTCCCTTTTGACGAACCGCTAAGTTACGGGAACGTGAACACACCAGCATCGGTTGTCAAGTGATGTTGGGGTGGGGGACAAACACAGACACACAAACATATACACACACATACATATACATATATACGACGGGCTTCTTTCAGTTTCCGTCTACCAATTCTACTCACAAGGTTTTGGTCGGCCCGAGGCTATAGTAGAATACATTTGCCCAAAGTGCCACACAGTGGGATTGAACCCGGAACCATGTGGTTCGCAAGCAAGTCACTTACCACACAGCCACTCCTACGCACATAAATTTTTAACAACAAAATCTTTCTTGGATCCCCAAGGGTCATATGGACTCCAATTAAGGACCACTGCTGTAACAGGACATGGGGGTCTGTCTTCTCTCTTGACTAATACATAACGGCACTCCGTCGGTTACGACGACGATGGGTTCCGGTTGATCTGATCAACACAACAGCTTGCTCGTGAAATTAACGAGCAAATGGCTGAGCACTGTACAAACACGCGTACTCTTAACGAGGTTCTCAGAGAGATTCAACGTGACACAGAATGTGACATGGTCGGCCCTTTGAAATACAAGTATTGCTTATTTTTGCCAGCTGAGTGGACTGCAGCAACGTGAAATAAAGAGTCTTGCTCCAGGACACAAAGCACCGCTGAGAATCGAACTTACGGCGTTACAATCGTGAGCCAAATACTCTAACTACTAAGTCACATGCCTTTACTACTACATAAAAGGGAAGTTAATTACTTCACAGTACCCATCTCATATCACATTTATTTCCCATATTCCCACATGCCGTCACTTCACTTACTATGAACTGCTACCCGACATTACAGCCCACCGTCATGACGTTAATATCGATCACGAAAATAATATTCACTGTTCAAAATTACGTTTTGATTATCAATTACAGTATTTTTCTCTCCTTTTTTTTCTTTTTTTTTCAGATCATCTTTCAATATCTCTCCGCAATCTCAGCGCAGCCCTGTTTGCGCTGTATGACATCATTCTCTCTTTCTTTCGTTCCAAAGTACATACGACGTAATAATATCAATTTCAAATTCAAACAGAATCGTAGTTTCAGATATCTTAGACTTCGTCTATCAATCATCAATTTACGTAGGAGGTGAAGGCTTTCAAAATGCCAGAGGCATTTAGCACTAGATGAACTCAGTAGAAGCTCAGGCGTAGGCATGGCCGCGCGGTTGAGAATTTTGCATAGAAACAACGTAGTTTCGGGTTCAATCACATCCCGCAGCACCTTTTCCTATAACCTTGGTCGATCAATGAATCTTGCAACGAAAATTACAAGGAAGATCATATATATATATATATATATATACATATATATATATATAGCTGAAGGATTAAAATTAATAAAAGGGCATACTAAGAATGTCTGCCTGCTGGAAATAACAGTCAAGGCTCTTATTTCCAGCAGACAGACATACTTAGTATGTCCTTTTATTAATTTTAATTTCAATCCTTCAGCTATTTAATGCTTTTCTTGGGTCTGCAATCGCCTATATTCATTCTGTTACACACACGCGCGCACACACAAGGAGGTGCTAAAAAGTTCTTGGCTTTAAAGGTGTCGTGAAAAGCCTGGTTGGTGGCCAAACTTTCCGAGTTCTTTTACAGGGTTTGGAAAAACTGAAGAACCGCTGCGAAAGGGAATAAAATCATAAATTCATAATTAACTGATCCTTCTGTATTTTCTTTAATCCAAAGCAAGAGACTTTTCAACAACCCTTGTATATATATATATATATAATATATATATATATTATATATATATATATATATATATATATATAAAATAATATGTTACATTTACTCAATAGTCAAGATAAAACTCTGAGTTTCAGATGCCGAAGTGGAAATCCACAACACCATCTCTTCGGTTATCTGGCCATCTGAAAAACGCTATGAAAAAATACCGTTATATAAAGGGAAATTGCTGTGTTATAATTCTGCTCGCGAACCCACGTGCGTACTTATACGTCACTATGAAAACATACACATCTTCACTCGCATTTTTCGCCAAATATATACGCATATATATACAAACTCATACACACACACATGCGTACCGTAAAAGTTCATACATACGTCTATATATGCACAAGCACAAGAAAAACCATGGTTAAAGGTAACAGAAAAAAACATAAGGAAGTATACAACGCATAAAAACCACGTTCATATACGGACATGCCCCTATGCACTCATACACACACGCCCATATGTACATACCCGCACATATTTATATACGCATACATACACACGCATATACAAAAAATGAATATACATATGTCCCCCCCCCCAAAAAAATGGAAAAATACTAAGTAAAAACGTCTATATATATATGTGCATTCTTATGCCCGCACACACACACACATCTAAAAATGCCCACTCATACATATTCACACACGTGTACAAATGAATCTATATACACATCTATATAGGCACAGGGAAAAAATGCAGGATAGAAAAGTACAGAAAAAATTAATGTGTGAAAATAAAGAAATATATATGAAATAATAAAAGGTATAATGAGATAAAAAAACTTTTTGGAACATAGTATAGAAAGCAAGTTCTATCTGTTTTCTTTAGGGGACCAAAAACGTAACAAAAATTTAGTCACATATGGGCATGATCTGAAAAGTTCTGTCCTTGAGTTTAGACATGTAGTAGGGTCTAAGCTGCTTTGCCAGATAAGCCATCTCTCCATGTCGCATAGACCGCACCTTCCGCTGCCGTTGGCGTAGGGCTTACATTTGGCCAAAATCTTCCAATGGATGTTATAATCGACACCTTTATCTTTTAAAGACCAAATATGATTAGATAATTTTGTCGCTTTTCTTTTGTTCCAGTGCCTAAAACTCAAGGTGTGGTTATTGAACCTGGCCTTGAAATTACCCTCTATAAGGCCCATATATTTCTTCGTTGAAACGGTGTCTTTAGTGGTTATAGAGTCCACGGTAGCTTCATAGATGATGGTCTCGGACATGCAAGCTCCATTTAGCGGGCACAATTTTTTGTTCCTGCATGAACAGCAGTTTAGAATAGCAGCCAAAAATCTTAGCTATTTCTTCTACTTTAAAAAGGGACTCCTAGAGTAACCAAGCGTTTTTCAGATGGCCAGATAACCGAAGAGATGGTGTTGTGGATTTCAACTTCGGCATCTGAAACTCAGAGTTTTATCTTGACTATTGAGTAAATGTAACATATTATTTTATAGATAAATTTCCTCTATTTACATAATATTGAGGTTTCTTTTTTTCTTTTGTTATCTTACCGTTTTTACCAATATATATATATATATATATATATATATATATATACTTAATAAAAGGGTTCAGCAAAGATTTGCTTCAACACACACCGAAGTTTAGAAATAGCAGCCAAAAATCTTAGCTATTTCTTCTACTTTAAAAAGGGGTTCCTAGAGAAACCAAAATACTTGAAGATAATTCACACAGCAGAGAGTAAAGCAACGAAAATCAATCAATATCTGGTCATCCATGGACGCGCGTTTCGGAATTAGGTTTGCATAAAGAATATAAAATTATACTTTACTAACCATTTTCTTCATCAGCATGGCATTCCTCAATAATTCGAAGGTACTGGAATAATTGAATATATCTCTTCACCTAACGGTATTAGACAGATCATATTCAGTGTTAGTACCGCCAAATTCAAAATATGAATGAGGTTCGCTTAGCTTCCCCCGGCGGTACTAACACTGAATATGATCTATCTAATACCGTTAGGTGAAGAGATATATTCAACTATTCTAGTACCCTCGAATTATTGTGGGATGCCATGCTGATGAAGAAAATGGTTAGTAAAGTATAATTTTATATTCTTTATGCAAAACCTAATTCCGAAACGCGCGTCCATGGATGACCAGATATTGATTGATTTTCGTTGCTTTACTCTCTGCTGTGTGAATTATCTTCAAGTATTTTGGTTTCCCTAGGAGTCCCTTTTTAAAGTAGAAGAAATAGCTAAGATTTTTGGCTGGTATTTCTAAACTTCGGTATGTGGTGAAGCAAATCTTTGCTGAACCCTTTTATTAAGTATTACTTAAGTTTACCGTGAAATGGTCCTTTTTCATACCGAATTCTACTTGGTGAAATTATTGATTACTTCTTAATTAATTAATTTTACCCTTTGTTATTATTATATATATATATATACACGCGCTTACAGGTCTTTGTGTATTTCCTCTCATCGCTTGACATCCAGTACTGCTTTGTTTACGTCCGCGTAAATTAGCGTTTCTTCAAAAGACAACAATAGAATAAGTGCTAAACTTTAAAAGAATACAGATACTGGTATCGATTCAATCGACTAAACCTTTCATGGCGGTGCCCATGCATGACCGCAGTCCATCAATTGAAATAAAAATAATGTTAGCAAAATATTTCGAAATCAGGTAAAGATATGAAGTAAGCATTTGTGAATTATTGTTTATTAAAAGTTCTATGATATCCTTGTAATACATCTGTCTTCGTTTATTATTGATTCAATTATCACTGATCAGGGATAACATGGTACGCTCAACTGTGAACCGTATGACGCTTATCACGAATTGCTCTGTGATAACACGAGTCAACGATCAACCAAAGATTGTCCTTGAACCGCTAAAGCGCACACCAGTGACCATTCACAATACTCATACCGAAACCTATCTTTACCATTATGTTCCATTATTCACGTTTATGTATTTGTTGACGTGAAATCATGTGTTGAAACAGAGATTGTTATATTTGGGAACGGCCATTTTGCCAATAAGTACACGCACTATTCGACCTTCACTTCAACTTCACATTCGACCTTCGCTTCACTTCACATTTTGTGACCTTCTTAATAACTATTGGTTCCTTTTATCTGTGTCTCCTCTTCTCTCTGGCCTTATCCTGTTTACTCAATCTTCTTGGAGTAAACAGAATTAGGTAATCCCAGATATAACGATATTCTATTATTCATTTATCACTGATTCATTTAACACGGACTCATCTTAAAAACAAGCACCCGTGATAAACAAGGATAGATTATTTTATTCTTTCAAACGTTCAGCGTGCAAAAATGCATCTATGATATAGCTTTTCTTTTTAAAAAAATGAGTGTAAGTAATTGAGACAGTTTGCGTTGCATTAAGTACATTATGATAGTTGCATTTATTCCTTTTGCATTCGAATGCAACTCCTGCCGAGGAAGTTTTTGCTTTTCATATCCCCGAAAGCCAATAAAATATGTAGTATAATTTACAAGCAAGGATTCGAAATATTGACAAAAGGAACATAGCTTTGTATCAAGGCAAAAAGCTTCAGTATTGTTTGTTAGGTTATCAATATTGGCGGAATCTTTAGCACGCCGTGCAAAATGCTTAGTGGCATTTCGTCTGTCTTTACGTTCTGAGTTCAAATTCCACCGGGTTCGATTTTGCTTTCATCCTTTTAAGGTCGCTAAAATAAGTAGCACCGGAGCATTGAAGTATGTGTAGCCGACTTAACCTTTGACCAAATTTGCAGGCCTTGTGTGTAAATTTGAAACCAATATTGTTATCCTTATTTAGTTATTTTTACTTTTATCATCCAATCTTATCCTAGCCGCACAGGTCTCATATTTTAGGAGACTGAAGAAAAGTGATATGGAGACAATCATTGTTTTCCTTTGAGCATTAACAGCATAAATGAAACCAAATTATGTTAGTTGGAAATAGAAATTGAACTAATGAATGTACTGATTATACTGAGAGTTTAATAAGATCAAACGTACTCCGAACTGCCACAATCCTTGTCAATGATCATACTCTACCCCTTCTCCGTATATACACACACACATATAAAATAAATAAAATAAATGCGCCCTTTTAAAGCCTAGCAAGGCTCATGGGCTCGGCTTCCCGGTTTCTATGGCGTATGTGTGCCCCTGTTGGACGAGACGCCAGTCCATCGCAGCGTTACTCATTTTTGCCAGCTAAGTGGACTGGAGCAATGTGAAATGAAGTGTTTTGCTCAAGAACACAACGCGTCGCCCGGTCTAGGAATCGAAACCACAATCTTACGATCATGGTGCTGACACCCTAACCACTAAGTCACGCGCCTCCACCCACCCACACACACACACACACACACACACACATTTTGTTTTTTAATTAATTTTAATAATTTAAATTTCTGAGTCGTCTCCCTTGCCGTTCTTAACCAGAATGAATCATTAAGCTGATGAGTAATTAGTTTAGTGATTAATTCATTTTTGTCCTCATTACAAGTGAGAGTTTGTTTAATTAAACTTTGTTGGACCACTACATTGTTATCACCGACATAATTTACATAAAACAGTAAAGGATAATCATACTGAAGAATCCACTAACAACATGATCCCGAATGAACTAGAAGTCTGGTTTGTTTGTAAAATATTACAATGTTCATAAACATTGTAATTATTGGTTTTCTTAGTGTTTTTCAAATGTAATTTCAGCTGTAGCACATCGCAGATTAACCATTGAATTTTTCTTTGAGAACCAACTGCATGATGTAGCATTGGAATATATTTTTTTTAATAAATAAGGCAAAATCATCTGAATAAATATAGCACATCATCGTTCGATTTCTGAATTCGAAAACACATCGAATTTTAAGCCATCAATCCAACTTATTCCTAA
>NC_042997.1:143599946-143604946 GCF_006345805.1 Octopus sinensis | reverse complement strand
AGTTCATAAGGCATTTAATTCATCATTCCCTAATTCATCTATCATGGCATGTTTGTTTCATTTGAACCAATCAGTATTTCAAAAAATTACAGATTTAGGCCTCAAAGAAAAATACAATAAAGACTCTGAATTCTGTCTTAAACTTCGATTTTTTTTCAGCATTAGCCTGTCTACCCGCCAAAGATGTCAAAGAGGCCTATGGAAGAATTAATAGACGATGAAGAAATACCAGCTGAATTCATTGCTTGCTTCGACTTGACTTACATAGGCGTTATGAGAGGACGTGGTGCTAGACGAAGAAGAGAACCACCTACTTTCCCGATAACTGTATGGAATGTTAATCAGCATATTCTTCAAGATCTTCCCAAAACAAATAATGCAGCGGAGAGGATTCATTCTGCGAAAAAGCTTTCGGCGGGTGGAGCACATTTGAATATTTGGAAATTAATCAAAACTCTGAAGGAGTAGGAAGGGTTCGTTCAAGGTAAAATGACTCAAATTCTTCGAGATTCATTAAATTCATGTACACGACATTGAAGAATAACGCGTCAAAAGATTCATTGAATATGGGTTAACAAGAAAAACTGATTTTTTGAAGAGTGTGGCATATAATTTGTATTAATTTTCAGTGATCATAATAAATCATTAGTTATATCTCATTACTTTTTTAAAGTAATAAATTATATCTTATTACATTAGTTATATCTTATTACATTTTTTTAAAATACTTCTTTCCACAGTATTTTACTAGAATCCTATCAATAAAATTCTCAATGATTATTTAATTTTCCTGTTCACCTTGTTTTCTAAAGAGCTTATTTAAAATTGGACAAAAAGTCGGGTCACGATTTTATCGACCCCGAAAAGGATGAAAGGCAAAGTCGACCTCAGTGGAATTTGAACTCAGGACGTAAATACGGAAGAAATGCCACTAAGCATTTCATCCGACGTGCTGATTCTGCCAGCTCGCAACTTTACACCATGCCTTAATATTAGTAGTCGAAATAACGCGGAGAGTGACCGGAATCGTTAGCAAAGCCGGTCGAATAGCTTAGCAGCATTTCGTCCGTCTTTACGTTCTCAGTTCAAATTCCGCCGAGGTTGACTTTGCCCTTCACCCTTTCGGGGTCGATAAAATAAGTACCAGTTGAGTACTGGAGTCGATGTTACAGATTTACCCTCTCCCCCGAAATTGCTGGCCTTGTACCAAAATTTGTAATCAGTATTAGTGGTCTAAAAGTTAGGCAGCAAACAGACAGAATCGTTTGCATACGGGTCAAATGCTTAGCGGCATTTCGTCCGTCTTTACTTTCTGAGTACAAATTCCACCGAGGGCGACTTTGCCTTTCATCCTTTCGGGGGTTGATTAAATAGGTATCAGTGGATCACCGGTGTCGGTGTAATCGACTTACACCTTCTCCCGGAATTGCTGACTTTGTATCAAGATTTGAAACCAGTTTTAGTGGTCGAAATATTGTTTTGATATTCCATGACATTAATTAAATAACCTTTGTGCAAAGTAGCCTTGTCGGCTGTAAGTTTCTGTGGTGAATTTAACTTTGTTGAATCTGACCACGGTGGGGATAAAAAAAAGTGTTAGTAAAAGAAAGTTTGGGGGCGGTGATAGTGAGAAAAGTTTCAAAAGTTTGAGAAGCTCTCACTGCTTTATCGATGTTAAACTTAATATGAAATGAGAAGTCATTATAAGCGAAATGCAACATTTTGAATTCCCGTTCCGCATTTAATTTCAATCTTTATAAACTAGTGATGCATAAAGGAACTTTTTTTATATATAATACTCACAGTTGATAAGCAATATTGAAGAAAATAATGACCTCAAATTCTAGTAACATTAAAATATTCCTTTATTTATTGAAATCGAACTGACAAATCTCAAGTGCAGCTGATTAACTCAGCCTAATTGTACAGTTTACAACGTCCTCTCAGTTATTCCCACTTCTCAGGAGAACGTTTTCACTGCAGATATTTTCGTTCACAGAAAATTGTTTTTACTATTCGATAGATTGTGAAAATTAATTCAATTTTTAAATCAATCCCCAGTTTGCTTCTTTTTTTGTCTTTTATCATTTTCAGCCGAACGGGTTCACCCATAACATACAATGCCATTATCTGATATTGTCTATTTATTTCCTCTTCTTTTCTTCTAATTCCCACTCTAAGGAAATGAAACTTTTAATTAATTGGACCAAACTGAATTTCTTACATCCACAATACCTCAATTAGAGCTAATTAGAAAAGTTGGACAAGCAATTATTGAGTGAAACAAAGGCAAAGTTTCTCTTATTTACCAAACAACCAATCAAAATATCGATTGCTGTTTCTTAGTAGTTTTAAACCCTTAAACGCGTCATGCAATTGACTGATAAATAAACTGTTATCAATATCGATTTAGTTTCAATTATAAGCAACAGCTCCAGAGATAAACAGTCTAATTAAATGAAAGCCTATTTTCGGCAAATTATAACGAACGTTTTTGACGCAATTTCCTTTCCAAACGTAGCCATTTTACTGCGTCTTTGTTAGAAATGTTTTGAGAAGGTCACTTTGTTTCCTCCCTAATGTACAATAAATCAGGACACTCTCACCCCTAAAAAATATACTTTAATATTTTAGCAATACTATGTGGTATTAAGACGAATTATTGTCAACTGCGTAGATTTTCAAATAATAATATTGTGCAATTTTATTTGTTGTTTTACTGAGAAAATTAATCCAAGTTACTTTAGATTATGTATATAGTGTAACAGTCTAGATATATCATGCAAGATATCACTCAGATGAGCTTTGCACGATATCTTCTGGTATTTTATTGGATAACTAGTTCAAACTCTTTCTGTAAATTAACAGCAAACATATTGGGCATATCGTTTTGAATAACAATTCTTTGATGTTGAACCCCTCTTCAGTCTGAAGCGTAAAAGTGCAAAATAGCCTTGGCTGGTTCTCTCTTTGTAATATAGCAATAAAACGTACAACATCTCACCGAGATGCTAGATTAAACTAGATTAAGCTAATTATATCCGTCTATTCTTCTTTGAGAAATTACTTGAAACTAGTTTATTGGTTTATACGCTATTACATCTCACAGCGTATTCATCGATCAGTTTCGAACCAATCGAAATGTAAACTTTCAAGGGTCATCCAAAAGGTCATTCAAACTTCGCGCGTAATTTTCTCAATGACATTATACAGGAAAGACATTATCTGTGTTGTTAAAACTCTAGCAAAGAATTGGTCTTTCTCCATCAAATTCTATTCCTTTAAAACCGCACGTCACACAGCTACTCACACGCCAGAGATGATACCATATCAGCAATAATATCTGCTTGCTTCATATTAGAATTTAATCTGTTTATTAGTACAACTAAATCTTATTATCTTAACCCAGCGGACAGTTTTATATCAGTCAACTGAAAAGAAATCAATATTATCAAACGAATGAGAGCGGTGGAGTGAGAGGAACGATAACGCGTCGGACAAGATGCCTTGTGGAATTTAAATAGCAGTACTTTACGTTCGATTAACAACTTTGTCTTTCAATCCTTTTGAGATCAATGAATTAAAGTACCAGTCAACTACTGGAGTCGATATAATTGAGTATCCTTTGTACCAATATTATCAAATGAATTAGATGGGGGAATTGTCAAAATGTTGTGAAAGGTATTACTGAGTATAAGGACTGGTTAAATTTCATTGTGCTGCTTTCAAGAAGAAACACGGTGGACTTAGCAGGTGCTACTTTAAATCTGTTGCTGTGGAGTCGAGTTTCTAGATGATTTAAATAGGGTTGGAGTAGTTGTGAAGTAGTGTCTGGAAATTGGTGAAAGGACGTGCGTGTAACATCATCTACATACGGGGGCTGCATCTTTTCTGGAAATGTGTCGGGGATTATTCTTTTACTTGTTTCAGTCATTTGTCTGTGGCCATGCTGGAGCACCGCTTTTAGTCGAGCAAATCGACCCCAAGATTTATTTTTTGTAAGCCTAGTACTTATTCTATCGGACCCTTTTGCCGAACCGCTAGGTCACGGGGACGTAAACACACCACCATTGGTTGTCAAGTGATGTTGGGGGGGGGGCAAGCATACATAAACATATACACACACACACATACATATATATACATATATACGACGTGTTTATTTCAGTTTCCGTCTATTAAATCCACTTACAAGACTTTGGTCGGCCTGAGGCTATAGTAGAAGACACCTACCCAAGGTGCCACGCAGTGGGACTGAACCTGGGAACCATGTGGTTGGTAAGCAAGCTACTTACCACACAAGACTGAAAAGACTGGGGGAAAGGATAGATCCTTGCGGCACTTCATTAACTGCATATTCTGAAAGTGTTGTCTCATATACACAGGTAGCTTCCTATTAGCATTTATACTGTCATATTGAAATTTTTTTTTATGAATAGATTCCGGGGAATGCAGTCGAAAGTTTTGCTTACAATGATGGCATTTAAAATATTATGTACGAGAGGGTCCTGAAAAGTTCTTGACTTTGGGTAAAAGAAAATAGAGTAGAATCGTTAATCATGATTTCGTTCAATATAGTCCACCGTAAGATTCACACACTTATTGCAGTGATCTGTCAGAACTCGGAAGGTTGGGTCTCCAGCCAAGCCCTTCGCGATACCCTTAAAGCCAGGAACTTTTCAGTACCCCGTCGTATGAAAGGTTATTTTTATTGTTGCCATTATGTATTTTCAGTTGGTTTTGATGGTCTCGTAAATGTTGATCGTAAGGGCCTGGGTCAGATTTGTAATTTGGAGAAGAGAACATATAGGTTAGTGATGCCAAGGATTAGCTATATCTACATTTGGGGATTGCGTAGGAAGGTGATGTATCTGTATGATATCCCTTCAGTTTTCCTTGGGTTTAAAATTGTTATAATTTTTCTCAAAAGTGTTGATATTGTAAGGTGGCGAGCTGGCAGAATCGTTTGTACGCCGGACAAAATGCTTAATGGCAATCCG
>NC_042997.1:143582446-143589946 GCF_006345805.1 Octopus sinensis | reverse complement strand
ACAGATGGCCATTTTCATTTAATGCTGTTTCAGAGACGTTCACCTATACATATACTCACACACACACATTTAGATATGCCATTCGATTGTCACTGCTAGAACTCCTTTTATCATGTTCTGCTCGATTAAGACTTACGTGGGACTAACCAACAACATCGTCTATTGTATCAGTACTTCCTGAATCCTAGTTAATCAAATCGAGATTTTAGCAAAAAGAATTAATATGAGTTTACTTAGTTTACGGTACTGACTTCAAATCCTTTTCCGTGGTTGGTGAATACAATGTAAACACCCTGGAAGCTTTTCTCAGAAAACCATGATCATACTTCATCTGCAAAATCATAATTATTCATCAAAGACCTAATAATCTCTTCAAATGTTTCAGTATTTATTGTTTCGTGATTTTTAATGAGTATGGAGTAAGGCATTAAAAACCGACGGAGGGATCGGAGGTTCGAATCCTATCAATGACATTCGTCGAGTTCATTTAGCAGCTACTTGGTAGCCTAGGGTGGGGCTATCTATTCATTCCCATCGACGGCAGTTGTGAACATTGTAAGATTGCATCGCTGAATACAACTACTGTGTGTGTGTGTGTGTGTGTGGGTGTACGTGCGTGCGTGTTTGTGTGTGTGTTTCTGCGTGCGAGCGTGCAAGCGTGCGGGCGTGCAAGCGTGCGGGCATGCAAGCGTGCGGGCGTGCAAGCGTGCGAGCGTGCAAGCGTGCGGGCGTGCAAGCGTGCGGGCGTGCAAGCGTGCGGGCGTGCAAGCGTGCGGGCGTGCGGTCGTGCAAGCGTGCGGGCGTGCAAGCGTGCGGGCGTGCAAGCGTGCGGGCGTGCAAGCGTGCGGGCGTGCAAGCGTGCGGGCGTGCAAGCGTGCGGGCGTGCGTGTATGTAGCTTGTAAAGAGATGGAATCTACCAATCTGAGTTAATCAAGATATCCTTTACTACGTCATTACGAAGTAACCAGCGAGGTCCTTCCGACCCGATGGATGTTAAGTTTCGTTCCTCGCTACATTCCTTTGTTGAATAAACATATAGCTTTCTTCAAATGAAACAGGCGCCTCATTATCGATTTGAAATAAATTATCTCCCAAACCATCAAGATTTCAATTTCAGACATAAAAGCTAATACTAAATGTCAGAAATGGAGGAGATGACTTCAAAGAACGGTTCAAAGGCATTATGTCTGGCTAATTGCTATTTATGTATAAACAACAAGCTAAATAGTTAAAATTAAGAGCGGAATAAGGGGCAGATGCAATGTTAACTTTCACATGAAATGTGATGTTGTCAAAAGAAAGTCATAATTACAGACAATCTAAAATGCTTTAATTTTTTTTGTTTGTTTTTCTTGCTCTTTTTTTTTTGGCTGCTTTTGTTATCTAATAAGTACAACACAGATAAGTGTACCTACTGATCTACTGATGAATAGAAGAATGGTCCATTGAGGAGGGAGGCGGAGGAGGAGAAGGGGAGAAGAAGGAAGACGACGAGGAGAAAATGAGTAGGCGAACGATGACGACAACGATGATGACTAGAACCACCACTACGACCGCCACTTCGACCACGATGCTAACCAAGAATTAGCTGTACTTCGCAAGTATGGAGCGGGGATAAAACACCCGAGACTTTCCCCCCACCACAACACACACACACACACAAACAAGCTGTGCTAATTAACAAACAAATCATCACACACCAACATTCTGTAAATACTGGCTCACAACAGTTTCTTTCACTGCTACTATAACGACTATTAAACCTCTTAATGACAACCCATCTACCACATCCCCCCGACCCTATTTCATACATCCTTTAACCCTTTCTCTCATTATCCCTATGGTATATTTCCACTCTATTCAAACGACATTCTTTTTCTAACCCTCTCTCTAGAGTTAAGCTCTCGTAAATATCCTCTTTTCCTCGTTTTTCTTTCTGATATCGGTTTCTTTCTGATCTTAATATCGGTTTCAAATTTTGGCACAAGACCACCAGTTTCGGGGGAGGGGATAAATCGATTACATCCACCCCAGTGCTCAACTCGTACTTATTTTATCGACCTCGAGTGGGAGGAAGACAAAGTCGACCTCAGTGGAATTTGAACTCAGAACGTAATGACGGATGAAATGTCGCTAAGCATTTTGCAAGACGTATTAACGATTCTGCCAGCTCGCCACCTTTCTCAATCTTAATATTATCCCCGTTAATCGGGCGACAACCTAACACAATCGTTACCACGCCGGGCAAAATGCTTAGCTACATTTCGTCCGTCTTCACCATTAATATCACGGTTCTAAGAAGGGGTGGGAAATGAGGGTGTTCTATAATGTAGTCCATTCTCTTCAGGCTAAATTACAAAATAAAATCAATATATCAAGCCACCATAAACGACATAATCTCTAAGAATGGAACAAAGCTACCCAGAAAGGTTTAGATTGCCCTGAGACATTATGAGAAAGTCTTTTTTCTTTGGCCTCCCTACATAAGGACCTCCCTGCATCTAGACCTACGGGGACGTTTCTATGAGGTCGCTCGACATACTGGTATTCTAGATAAATTTCCTTTAAATATCCTTTAATTCTCCTTTAAGTTACCTTTAAATGTGGTTATAAGATTAATAAGCCCATGTCAAATGAACAACAGCGAAAAGTTCTCGTAGGTACTTTGAACAAAGTGTAATCTTTGCAGAAGTAATTTCTTACACTGAAGGCTTAAACAAACTAATATTTAAGACTACAGTGGATAACGATGCATGAATATAGAACGGGATGATTGCCATTCAAGAAAGGTCTGCGCTGTCAGAGCTGATCGAGAGTTAAGCTTATAACAAGCATCAACTGAGACTACGATGAGCTTGCGAATCTAATATATATGAGTTGATATTTTGAACTACCAGGAACCGTTCTGAAGATTAGTCTGTTAGTTAAATTTTCAGTACATTTGCATATATAGGTGTACATACGTATTTATATGTATATTTTATATATGTGCGCGAATGGTGTTGTAATATCTGTTATATAACTAACAAGAAACAGCTATAAACCAATGGAATAACCATCTATTCTTTTACCTCACTTTTCTTATCTTTCTATTTATATGTATAGAGAGAGAGTGGGGAGACATAGATTGACAGACGAAGAGATAATATGAGAGAAAAACATGAAGCATGAAGTTGGTATTTCTAACATGCAATCCAGTGTGCGAGATATTGACTGTCATTATTTTTCTATTGAAATGGTTGCTGAAATGTTCAAGTAATAAATCCTAAAATGATTTTGTATCAGGATATATTGTTTATATATTATGTTCCTAATTATCCCAACTGTATGTAAACCTTCTGTTTACATTCAGCACAAAACACATTTCCCTAACCCTCCCTCCAGATTTAAACCTTCTTGAATGCCTTCTACTCCTATGTCTTTGTCTAATTTTTCCTTCTGATATCACTCAGCAGAAAATGAATATCGTTTGAGATTGTGGACACCCCTCATTTGAAATTCTTTTTCTGTATATAGACCCAAAATTATCATATTTTCATATTATTATTGAAGCTTATAAGTTATATCCTCGGAATTTATTATTTATAAATTCTATAAGGCGGCGAACTGGAAGAATCTTAATCACGCGAAACAAAATACGGTGCTAGTATAGTCTACCTCGGTCTCAAACAGTATAGCCATGATTATCTATCTTAACTTTCAGATATTTCAGAGATTAAAAAACTTCAGATATTTCAGAGATAAAACACTTCGTGCATTATAAAGGAATTACACAAATAAGAAGAATTGAATCTTATATTATTTTATATGATAAAGAAATTACACAGATAAATCAAGACAACCCATTTTAACGATAAACACTTCTTATGCCATTAAGATACGATACAAATAAATCATCTGATGTTTTCTTCATCATCTTCCAGCAGCAATGATCAAGATGTGACTGGAAATGCGCAGTACCAATGCCGCTCATTTTTTTCAGAATCATTGTTTTAGCATGGTCACTCAGTGGCCTGAGTGTGTGCTCCGATCACTGGATCCACATAATGTCGTTGAGGGTTCACTGTCAGATGGTGATAACCTATGGCATTTAAATTATTATAAGCGGGCTACTCATCTGAATGAATTACTGAACCATTTTCACATTCTCTATCAATAATTGGGATCAGACTGTTCCCGTCACGCCGTTCCACACAAAAGTATCGACTGTCTGAGCCTTGTTTGAGACCAAAAACCCACGGCCCATCAATTCTATGTCCATGGTTCCTGTTGTTTCGTTGTTTTGCATCACTGTCTTCAAAGGGAGGTGCGTTGTCACCATTCAGCATTTTTCCTTTACGAACCGAACGTGAAGTTTGACACCCCTTTAGAAGACAACGAAGTACAGGCCTGAATTGTCCACCTGTGTTACGCTTTCATTTTTCCGGCATGACAGTACTGCATCGATGGCAGGGATCTACTTTTTGTTGTGTATCCAGCAGATTGTAATCTTGTAAAAATGTGACTGCTGTTTCCTCTGACAAGATGACACGCGCATAAAAATCTTTCAGCAACATTTCAATGTAAGGTAAATTGCAAGTGGAAAGGTGAAGTGATAACGAGTAGTTTTTAAGGTAGATAACCCTGGCTATACTGTTTGACACCGTGATAGACTGCAAACTATACTAGCACCCAAAATACTTGGAAGCATTTCGTCCAGCATTTCATTGAGTTCAAATTCCACCGAGGTCGATTTTAACTTTCATCCTTTCGGAGTCAATGAAATAAGTACCAGTTACGTAGTGGGGTCGATATAATCGAGTGCCCCCCCCTTCCCAAAATTTCAGATCTTGTGCCTGTAGTAGAAAGTTCTATCAAATGGAAATTGTGCTAATTCATAACAGCTAGCTTTCCTAGGAAACTGCGGCAATTTACAGACTACAAAATGAAGTAGATCATACAAAATAAATTGTCCTTCTTCGAACACAACGAAACGTTTGATACATCGCCAGTATTGGATTTGAACTCATAAACTATAGTTCACGCAAAAGTCACCCGTCTGCAATTACCATTGGATGTTTGTTGATGCAGAACTAAGCTGAAAATATGTTGTTGAAATTAAATTCTGTTTTTATTTTCTTTGTTTCACAAACTATTTCCATTAAATACCATTTTCGATATTTGCTTTGACATTTTAACAGCCTTTTATTTCTTCTTTCTATTTGACTTAATTCATCTATGAATAATGAACAATATCCGATCACGAGGACATGTCAAATGAAAGTTCAGAACAGTTTTCGAAACTAAGTTTATGCCAGAAGCTTAATGTTTGCCTTCAAGGTAAGAGATTGCTTCAGCAAAGATTAAACTTTTGTTTAAAGTGACCAAGAGAGCTTTCACTGTTATTCATTTGACATGACTTTCGTAATCTTATAAACACACCAGAAGCCATCAATGACTTTGTTGTACTTTAATAATGGCAAATATTTCAAAATTTTTTTTACACTGTTTACTCCTTCCTCTCTCGAATTCCCAATCACTGTGCACACACACACACACACACATAAATATATATATATATATGTAGTAGTAGTAGTAGTAGTAGTAACACACAAATGGCGTTAAAATTAGTGACCGTTAAGTACATACATATATATTCATATACACTTAAAGATCCGTGTTGTTTCTGTCTCCATACTGCTGTTTATGCACACACACAAGCACACACATATACGCACATATACACTCACACACATACACTCACACACATATATAGTTCAAGTGTTTCGATTTGTTCACAAAAGAAAATGGAGTTCAGTACACGTAGCAAAGTAGTACTACTCGACAATCTCTTAACTACATCGCGCCTGTTTATGTAACTTTCATGGGGGTAAAAGTTCGTGCCATTTACTTATTTATTGACTGAAAAAAAGTTAAACCTGCATTAATTAAAAAAATAAATCGAAATTACCTTTAATTTAATGAAATCCTTGAGCCTGATGCCGAGAAACTAACTGCTGAATATCTGGTTCCAGTTTCGTAAGGAACAAGCTAAGGCTCAACTTTCAGTAAATTTTAGACTATTCTCCGTTTATAGTTTACAATACTAAATTCTGATTCCACAAGATTTGAAGTAGGAAATGATGGCAGTGAGTTAAGTATAATTTTTTTCTATTTTCCCATAAACTTTGGTGTTCGCATATCTTGAAATAAGATTTGCTTTTTTTATCATATGTAAGTTTTAAAGGTTCTTCCAGCCACGTAGCAACGATTTGCATTAAAAAGATTCACCATCCAGTCACATACTTTCAAGTTAAAAAAAACCGTTGAATGTTTTTCCCTTTCTATTTTTTGATTTGACTGGGATGTCAACTGAACCGTTAAATCTTCTCTGGGGTTACATCATGCTTAATTGATGGCAATTCCATAAACTAACAGAATTCCTTCTTCAGAATATTATAAGGAAAGAGATCAAGTTTTTCAGGAAGTAATAACATGTTCGTTACTTTGTTGTGAGCAGCAAATTAATTTCATGAAACTACTTTAAAATGCCTGCCAAATAAGACACCATGCGTTATTATTATTTATAATTGGTGACTGAATCGAACGTTAATTTCATTCTTACAAAAACTCTGACACAGTAAAAAATTCGACAAAACGAGTCAAACATTGCAACATTTAAGAGTCAACGAATTCCTGTGTAATGCAGTAATCTAATAAATTGCTTGCTTTTATCCTGGTAAATCTATTGAAACATCATTTTTAACATTCGATTTTATTTTATAGCTATAGTAATAATACTTAATGTTAACTGAAGGCATGTGTTTAAATGTTTTCCTACAAGATACTGTCTATATAACACAATGAATACCTGAAACATTTGGGACTTCTTCCTTCAAATACGCGGCAAAACTACGATAGCGACCAATCATTCATGATGCTTCATTAGCAGCGTATGCAACAATATTGGGGGATATTATTTTTTTCTTTTCTTTCTTTTTTTCTTTGCAAAGTATGATTTCGCAGCAATAAATATTGATCGGTGTTTTGTGGCTGTAATAACATTTAAATCGAGTAGCATTTCTTTTTGCAATGTACTGTTTTCATCAAAGTATCATACATATGCCATTAATAAAACATAATAATCGGCAATGGAAGAATCGTCCATGGGAAATGGTGAGTTTTGAAGGATAGCTATAAGTTTATTTTCAACGTTCACCACCATTTCATGAATGCGTCGCATTATTGTGCTGTTGCAAATGAGTAGTGTTTTTATAACTTCAGTTGGATTCTGGTACGTAACTATAGAAAAAAGTTCTTTGATAGAAAGTTTTATCAAACTTTCTCCAAATGTTATTGCTTTCACCACTTTTTACAATTAGTAGTAATTTATGATATAATGCGGTTAAACCGTTTACGTTCATTAAATTTAGTTTCTTGAACGATTTTTAAATCTTTAGTACAGTTCTTGAAAATATTCAATGACTATATCCTTCTCTTTTAGATGTTTTGTAACAAGA
>NC_042997.1:143520032-143580032 GCF_006345805.1 Octopus sinensis | reverse complement strand
TATATTGCAAATATTTAGTGCGTAGAAGCTTTCATACAAAGTGCTCGATATAATGGACAACTTGTAAACATTTCTTAGGCGTAAGATCAATTTAGATATTTGTGCTGTCAGGTTAGAGACTTAAAGAGTCGTAGGCATAGCTGTGTGGTTAACAAGATTCCTTCAAATCTACATGGTTTCGAGTTCAATCACACTGTGTGGTCAGTGTCGATTTTGCTATAACTGTGGGATGACTAATGCCTTGTGGGTGAATTTGGTCGACAAAAGCTGTGCGGAAACCTGTAATACATATGTATGTGAGTGAGTGCGTACGTTTATGTTTGTCTTTCACCGCTTGACAACCAGTATAAGTTTATTGCTCCGCAACAAAAAAATAAACCGCCCGTAACTTATCAGATTTAAAGGTACAAGTGTTGGGGTCAATTTGATCAACTAAAAGAAAAGAAAAAGCCTTGAAGGCGATACTCCAGTATGGCCACATACCTATGATCGAAAGAAGTAAAAAAAATATTAGGGAAATATTAGTAAAAAAAATAGTCAGACATATCTTTCCTCTCTCTCTCTCTTTTATACCCCTCTCTCTTTCTCTCTCTCTCTCTCTCTATTGCTCCCTCCCTCTCTCTATTATTTCGTCGTTTTTTTTTCTCTCAAACAACATTTATGCTGTCTTCAATAATCCAGTTACGTTTGTTATTCTGTCAGAAGAGATTTAAGATCCACAACCGGCGCAGGAGTGGCTGTGTGGTAAGTAGCTTGCTTACCAACCACATGGTTCTGGGTTCAGTCCCACTGTGTATCACTTTGGGTAAGTGTCTTCTACTATAGCCTCGGACCGATCAAAGTTTTGTAAGTGGATTTGGTAAGCGGAAACTGAAAGAAGCCCGTCGTCTATAAATATATGTGTGTGTGTGTGTGTGTGTGTGTGTGTGTGTGTGTGTGTGTGTCCACCCAACATCGTTGACAACCGATGCTGGTGTGTTTACGTCCGCGATATCTGGCGATTCAACAAAAGAGACCAATAGAAAAAGTACTAGACTTACAGAGAATAAGTCCTGGGGTCGATTTGCTCGACTAAAGGCGGTGCTCCAACATGGCCGCAGTCAAATGACTGAAACAAATAAAAGAATAAAAGAAAAGAATCGTTTCAGTTACCCTTCTCCCTTCTCTTTCATTTTTCTTTCAATCTCGTTCATTTACAGCCAACGGTCTCTGTTTCCTTCCTCATTCTTTCTCTCGCTTTCTCGTATCTTTGTCTCACTACTTCTCCCTTTCTCTCACTCTCACTCACTCTCTCTATCTATCTATTCATTTCTATCTAATCTTCTATTTCTCCCCCCCCCCTCTCTCTCTCCTTCCCTGTTTCTCACTTTCTTCTAATTTTCATTTGCTTTCTTTTTACCCTTCTGTCGCATCATCTCACATTCATTCATTTTCTCTCTCCTCTCTGCCTCTCACTCCTTATCTCTCTCTTTCTCTCGTCTCTCTCCCCCTCTCCTTCTCTCTCTCCCTTTCTCCCCACGTTTTCCTCTCTCTCTCTTTCTCTCTCTCTCTCTCTCTCTATATATATATATATATATATATATATATATATATATACATACATACATATATATATATATACACGCACATACACACATACATACATAAATACCTATATATAATATATATATATTTGTGTGTATATATATATGTATATATATATATATTATATATATATATATACATACATACATACATACATACATACATACATACATACATACATATATATATATATATATATATATTCTGACTCTGCCTATATATCTATCACTTTATATACTTACGCAATTCTCCTTGCCAAATTCAACGTTCTCTTGTAAATTGCCTTTAAATGTTAAATGGGTTATATACATGAATACATAATGTTGTATCTACTTATCCAAGCCTCCACAGCTGTTCAATAAGCAAATCACTGTGATACAAGTAACAAGATAAATCTAAAATATTTTACTGATGGTGGACAGAGCGGAGGTAGACAAGATGGCCTCTGCCAACGTACGACAGTACACTGCTCACCTGAACTTATCTCATTCGAGGCGTATAATTCCAGCAGCTGTGTAGCTGTATTTAGGGGTTAATAAACTGGAAGGATGCAACTGTTGAAATGTCATTTGTGCATGTATGAAGTTGTGTATTTGTTTGGAAAAGGTTTAAGTTTATGTAGACAGGTGTTAAAAAGAGCGGGTGGGAAGACAGATCCTTGCGCTTTGCGGTACACAAGTAGTGGTAGTAGTAGTAGTAGTAGTAGTAGTAGTAGTAGTAGTAGTAGTAGTAGTAGTAGTTACATTCTGACTAGTTATATGCCTATCAAGTAATATACTACTCATCAATACTCACACACACTTACATATATATATATATATATATATATATATATACATGAAGGTGCATGGCTTAATGGTTAGGGTGTTTTACTCTCGACTGCGAGATCATGTTTCGATTCCCAGGGCAGGCGTTGCGTTGTGTTCTTGAGCAAAGTACTTCATTTCACGTTGCCCTGCGATCATTTCGACATCTGACATTTGGTACCCGTTGTACCTGTACAGATAATATCGATCTGATGCAGGGAGTAAACTTATGTCTACACAAACATTTGGTCACTATAAACAAATCATTTCTGTGGTTGTTTGGTAAGAAATTGCCGAACCCTCATACGTGGTCTAGTGACGTATGAGAGTTCATCATATATTATTTTTATGTGCGAAAAAATAAAATGAAGAAACTGACATATAGATTCAATTTATTAGAACATATTACAGTTCTGAACAATATCAAACTCAATTTCACCTACAGCTGTTTTCTTGCCCAATTGAATCAATTGGAGAAATTAGATTAAAATAAATTAAATTAAATTTCCATATCGAATATCGTTAATTCGGTATTCCATCAGGGGAAGAATTTGATAGAAAGGGGTTACATTTTGATGTGTTGTTTGACCTTTAATAGACTCAGATATGTGCGTTTCAGCAACCGTTACTTATGTATATCTAAATGCAAACTTGTTTAATGCATTTGTGCGCATGCGTGTGTAATGTGTTGAAAGAAAAAAAACAAAAGCAAAATATCTGTTAGTTAGCTTCAACGATATTTCGATACGGCTACTTTAAACTAGATGCTAAAAAAGCATTATTCCTAAATTGCACTATTACATAGGATAGATCGAAATGTCATTGAAGTATTTAATCACTTAAGAAATTTAATTATAAGTCACCCAGTTGCCTGCGCCTATTCTTACTACACAGCCACGCCTGAGCCTATATAGATAGATAGATAGAGATAGATAGATAGATAGATAGATAGATAGATAGATAGATAGATAGATAGATAGATAGATAGTAGATAGATAGATAGGATAGATAGATAGATATAGATAGATAGATAGATAGATAGATAGATAGATATAGATAGATAGATAGATAGATATATAGATAGATATAGATAGAGATAGATAGAAGATAGATAGATAGATGCGAAATTTAGGATTTCTCGGTTTTCTGTGAACCGACTCTGATAAAACTTTTTCCAGTTAGTTTGCACACTATGGTAACACCATTGTTATGTCTTCGTTATTCTGTGTAACGTCCTTTCGTTTTTTTATTTCAGAATCTTCAGCGTCTCTCCTCTCTAAGAACATTGGGACGTGGAAAAGACCTTAATGATGAAGAAAAGTCTATCATCAAGGAAAGTGCTAAAGGCACCTCTTTTCATGTCATTGCAGAGAAGTTAGGTCGTTATGTGGACACGGTTAGACGATTCCTAAAGGACCCTTCGCCAAGGAAGAAACGATCCGATTGTAGAACCTCCAAGACTGTGACAGCTAGGGATTTAAGGAATATTGGCCTCAAGTTACGTGGGGAAACCTAGACAAACAAGCAAAGCCATTTTCCCCGCTTCCGGACCATCAGAAATAGCATCCTCGGAACCATGGCTTCCGTACGATAACCCTTGAAACTGCCTCCTTTAATGCCTTGTCACAGGAGTTTAAGGCTTCAATGGGCCCAAAAGTACATGACGTTAGACATGAGATGTGTTCTGTTCACTGACGAAACCAGGGCGACCTAACGGTTGGGCAAGTATTCGGGTCTATTTTGGAGATGAACCTCACCAACGTTTACGACGTCAACAACAGGGTAGAGGAGTCATGTTGTTGCTGCTATCATTGGGGATAGACTTGTTGGTTCATTTAGGGTGTCTGAAGGGGTTAAAGTGATCGCCGCTGTCTACTGCAATCTCCTGAAGGAGGTATTCGATCCCTGGGTATATGAATCTTGTATTCGTCATGCATGACAACGCTCCGTCCCACTCTGCCAGAACCACTAAGGCTTTACTGCATACACGGTGAAAGGCTGATGGTGTGGCTGCCAGCATCTCCAGATCTCAGCCCTATCGAAAATCATTGGTCCATCATTAAACAAGATGTTTATGCCGATGGACCACAATTTACTTCGAAGCTGCAGAAGAGGTAGTCCAGCCTGCTACTATTAAGAAATTGACAGATTTCATGACTAATATGGTTTTTGAAGTTATTCGTCAAAATGGCGCTCATTATGTCAATAAATACTATAATATTATTATGGTTTTCTGTTAAATATATACTCACTGTATGCTTAATAAGTATTGTTACTCTTCATTTTCTGAAAAGAAAATGTCTAGATGGGCTACTTTCATTCAAAAACTGAAGAATCTGAAATAAAAAAGAAAGGACGCTATACAAATTAATGAAAACATAACAATCGTGTTGCCATAGTGCACAAACCAGCTGGGAAAAGTTTTATCAAAATCGATTCACAGAAAAGCGAGAAATCCTAAATTTCACTCCTAAGTGGTTCTGGGTGTGTGTGTGTGTGTGTATATATATATATATATATATATATATATATATATATATATATGCATATGTGGGTACAGGACGTCACCATCGGTTCAAACAACATGAAATACGTAAACAACGAAAACAAAATGGAAAACAGGAAAAGTAAACACAGAGAAAGGACCCTTCATCGGTTGTCGGCTGTCTACTTATTTCGAGCATTCAACAATATGAGTCAATTGCTCCATATATTCTAAAATAAAATTTAAGATTTATGGAGAGTCAAAGTTAGGAAGAAAGACCTGACAGTGGAGACATACAAGGAAACCGAACGAAGGCAAACATGGAGGGTCGTTGACCAGAACGAGAAGAAAATAGAGGACCTGTAAGAAACATCTTTTTGAAAAGAGATAAGACAGAAGAGACAGAAAAAAACGTCAGTTCTTTTGAACGTCCGTGCAAGAAAAGAAAGATGGTCACGTGAGGAAAAGAAATATGGACGATGGTTACGTATGAGCAACGAGACAGAAAGATAGAGAAAAAGGAAGAGAGGAGAGAGACAGATAGCACACGGTGAAGGAGGGAGGGGGAGAAAAAGGGAATTAGAGAAGGATTTTCGGCCAGTATAGGCCCAGTCCATGTCTAAATTAATAGCAACGCCTGGTGAAGTCTTTTAATCATATAAGGGGCACCATGGCCCACTCTAGCAAAGAGTTATTACTGTTGAAGACATATCCGGGTGTAGGAGGTTGGTCCGGGATTTTCTGAAGAAAAATTGTCCACTGAATTTTGAATTTTATGGGATTCGTTTCCGTTTTGACGTATTTTGGTATGGTATTAAAGAGAGCTGGACCGGTTGGGATAAAGTAGTTGTGACGTAATGTTGTTATATGTCCTGAGATCTATTTTTATTGTGGGCGGATAGCACGTGGCCTTTTACATGTTTTAGTCATTTGACTGCATCCATGCTGGAGCAAAGAATCAAAGGTCCTTCTTGAGCCATGGATTCATAAAGTCTTTTCCCTGCATTCTATGGCGAATATATTCCCTACTGGACAGATCTCCCGTCAGTCAATTTTGGCAGCTGAATGAGGAGAAACGTAAAAAGGAATGTTTTGTGCAACAATAAAATGCATCACCCGGTCCAAGAATCGAAACCTTAATCTTACGATCATGAGTGCAACACCCTAACCCCTAAGCCTCGCGCCTCTCTCTCTCTATCTCTCTCTCTCTCTCTCTCTCTCTACACACACACACACACAAACACACATACATACGTACATACCTTCCATAGGCTTCCACACAGTTTCCGTCAACCAAATTCACACGCGAGGCATTTGGTGACCCGTGACTAAAGTAGAAGATACTCACCCGAAGTGTCACGCAGCGGGACTGAACCGGAAACCACTCGACTTTTAAGCGAGCTTCTTAACCGCACAGCCATGATATATATATACATTCATACGTACATGCCAAGGACACATTCTCCAAGAACTTGATGGACACATCCAATAAAATAGTTCTAAGTAGCACTATCTTTCAGACAAAAAAAAAGTACATGAATGGTCAAAGCTGAAATACCTTTGATCATAGCACTGCTGGATCAGAGTTGATATCAGTCGAAACAAACAACGAGAGCAATTATTCAGCTTTTGGCATCAACAACGTTATCGATAATAATATTATAAGAAACTCCAATTTTTTTTTTTTCAAATTATTATCATTTGACATCTTCGTAGCTTTCTTCCATTTCTCTTCTTCCTCCTGTATTTTCCGCCATTTCTCTATTGTATTTTATTTTCATTTTGTTCAAATGTGTATGGTAGTATGGGGAAGGGTGAATGTGGAACGTATGTGTTACCTAGGAATGTGCATATATATATATATATATATATATATATATATATATATATATATATATTATATATATATATATATATATATATATATAATATATATATATATATATATATATATACATACATATTTATACATACATAATATATATATATATATAATATATATATATATAGGTGTGTGCGCGTTTGTACCTGTATATGAGTAGGATGTTTTTAGTGTATATTCTTCGAATATGTAGAGAAAGTGTATTATAAGCATATACGTATGTCTTATATATATATATAATGCATATGGACATATAGATATGTGTAGGTACGCGTGTACATTATGCATATACGCATACATATGCATTTGTGTGCATGTATAAGTATATACATCTGCATATATGTGCATGTGCATAAATATATATATATATATATGCATACATATACATATATATACATATGCATCAAAATGTATGTATATATATACATATATATATATTAAATGTATATCATATATATATATATATATGCATATATATATATATATATATATATATATAAATGTATATCATATATATATTACATATATCATATAGATATGTATATATATATGCATATATATAATGCATATATATATGCATATATATACATATATATATATATATATTAAATGTATATCATATATATATATTACATATATCATATAGATATGCATATATGTGAAGAAATGTGTACTTGTATAGCTATATTTAATTATATCCATTTATCCATTTCTATATCTCGCTGTTTTCTCTATATCTGAGTGATGTGTCATTATGGATGTTTGGGTGTGTATGTGTGCGTTTTTGTACATGTGTGTATGTCTGCATCTACTTGCATTACTCTGTGTGTGTGCGTGCGAGCGTGTGTGATTCTGTGTATTTCCTATTCCATTTGCAGTGATGTAGATATAATTTCATTCTCATTATAAAGAGCCAGTATTCTTGCCAAATCTCCTCAGAATCCACAACACGAAGAAATTATATTTGCTTTAACATATGTCCTTCATGTCAAAAATCATCAAACATGAAATCTGTATCTTATTCTCTCACTTTATTTAATAAAAGAGAAATAATTCGAGAAGAAAAAATAGTTCGCACGTCAATGCATTTTAGACATTTTAGCAATTTCTTTTGAGATACTTCCAACCATAATTAATCTCGTGTTTATATATTTTCTATTCATACCGCTGTTACAGGGCCTGTTTCGTCTCCGTTTCTTTTTTCTGTCTGTAATTTTAATATCTCTTCTCTTTGGTTTATATATATATATATATATATATATATATATAGTTTATTTTCTGTTGATTCTTTGATGATTTGCTGTTATTGGCTGCAGTCCTCGTTTTTGTTCTTTGCGGAGCGGTGGATTATTCTTAAACATCAGTCGAGCGGAGGACAAACATATCTTGTATTTATTCATGTACCTTCACGTTTTGTGTACAATTCTCGCCGAGATCGATTTTACCTATAACGCTTCTCTTCGTCATGTATCTAACGCTTTTGCAGGGCGTTGATGACACTACAACCAATCTTCCCGATTAAGCGCGAGTTCTTCCATCTGTTGCGGCCATTGCGTTACTGGGCAAAAGACACATTGTGTATAGGGGTTTTGCTTGATATTTATGCGTGAGGAGTTGTAAATGTTATTGTTCGTGTAGTAAGCAACAAAATCCTTACGTTCTCTCGATTTCTTTGTAATTCAGACCGCCATTTTATCCCAGCAGACAAAATGGAAAAGGCGTTGCCCTGGAAGATGGCGAGGGAGATGCACTGGAACAGCCACTCTGACTCATGGGGTTCGCCCCTGCAGATTGCCATCTCTCCCCATCCCCAATAGTGGTAAGCAGGGATATGGTCCGGAGGCTGAGAACTCTACCATAAACCTGTCACAAACTCTACCATAAACCTGTCAGAGAGCGACCACTACTTTGACAGCTTGCTTCTGTCAACTTGACGAACAGCAGAGCCTGGACAGGTAGCTAAACACACCGAGTTGCCGCTGGAAAAGGGATCACAGCATGTAAGCATTGCAGATGAAGTGTCCTAGGAAATGGAAAAACGTTACTTCATTCCGACTTCCTCATAGTGTTTTCTTTGCAGAGATATTGGAGTGTTTTGCCATTGCTTCTCCAATGTGATGGCCACAAGGAGCTCATCCTCTCTCTCTCTCTCTCTCTCTCTCTCTCTCTCTCTCTCTCTCTCTCTCTCTCTCTCTCTCTCTCTCTCTCTCTCTCTCTCTCTCTCTCTCTTTCTCCTCTCTCTCTCTCTCTCTCTCTCTCTCTTCTCTCTCTCTTCAAAGGCAGCTTTTATATTGCATATAGTTGCCTTCTTTGTTTTATAATTTTCATATTTGCATTTTGCTGAATCAATCATAAATTCATAATATGGTAAATATATACACTGACAGTCAGGATTTAGCCAAACCATCCACCAATGGAATAGTCACTACTGATGAGCTTGTAATTTTCAAGCGAAACTAGTCTAGTATAATGATCTAGCTTCGCTGTGGGGTGGTTAATTCCCCTGTTAATAGATGAAAATGTACTTTCTTGCAGATCTAAGGGTTCTAAACTCTTATTTCTAGTAATATAGGTGCTGCCCGGTACACTCAGTCACAATTAGAGACAATTCAATGTGTGTGAGTGTGTGTGTGAGTGTGTGTGTGTGTGTGTGCATATGTGTGTATACACATATATGTATATATGTGCGTGTATACATACACACATACATACATAAAAGTACTTTGGTGCAAAACTGAAAGTGAGAAATAGTTTGTGAAGTTTTTCAGCTTCAATGAAGCATGATTTGTGTATGTGTATACATACATACATACATACACATGCGTGACAATTACACATACATACACATGCGTGTATGTATGTGTAATTGTCACGTGTATGACATTAAACTACATCCGTTGGCAAGGCTCCAATTCGGGAGTTCGAGAGTTGTTCGCAGTGTGAAGTCGCCCCATAATTACCATCACTCCTAGAACCGTTCTGGCGCCGAACGGTAGTACTTGCAAGGGTCCTGTCTATGGGTTAAAGAAGCTTCTGGTGTTTTTTGACAAAACCGTGAAGAAGGCAGCTCTTCTATGAGAAAAGAACGCTGACATAAAATAATACCAGTCACCTGACAATGCTTGTTACTGACACCGACTATGGTGACCGAGAGAGCGGCAAAAGTGTTGTACAAGCTTTTGTCACTTAAATCCCATGGCATACAGACGTCTCGCTATCATTTCATTTCATTTATTGGTTCGTTTTGTATTGTATAAAGTATATCCACGCATGTGCAAGGATGTAAGTAAATCAGATCACGCGGGCTGAATGTTACTCAGCTTATCATTTGACAAGATTAAGCAATCATCATGTATGTGTGTATAAGTTTGTGTGGTAAGTAGCTTGCTTACCAACCACATGGTTCCGGGTTCAGGCCCACAGTGTGACACCTTGGACAAGTGTCTTCTACTATAGCTTCGGGCCGTCCAAAGCTCTGTGACTGGACTTGGTAGACGGAAACTGAAAGAATCTTGTCATGTGTGTGTGTGTGTGTTTGTCCCCCCAACATCGCTTGACAACTGATGCTGGTGTGTTTACGCCCATGTAACTTAGCAGTTCGGCAAAAATATTCCGATAGAATAAGTACTAGTCTTACAAAGAATAAGTCCTGGGGTTGGTTTGTTCGACTAAAGGCGGTGCTTCAGCATGGCCGCAGTCAAATGATTGAAATAAGTAAAAGAATAAAAGAATATCGGTAAACGATGTAAAAATCGGCGAGAAAATTCAAATACTCATGCTCTTTGAACGAAGTTTCTTGCTATGTTTGTTCTGCACAAAGTTAGAGACACTCCCTTACCAATCATGCCGTCAGGAACCGGCTGTTGAAAATCTGTAACTAGCGCTTATAAGTAACTTTCGCTTCGTTACATTATCTTCATGTTTGCTTGAACTTCGTAAGCAAAAGGCCGCGACAGGTGTCTGGCTCCATAGCTCAGTTGGTTAGAGCGCCAGTCTAGTAAACTGGAGGTCAAGTGTTCGAATCCCTTTGGAGCCTGCTTTTTTTTTTCTCCTCTGTCGGTAGTCGACCGTATTTATGCAATTACTTTTCTGTAGCGTAGGCTATCACTTGATTTCGGGTTCGATCGCATTGCGCAGCACCTTGTATACCTGTATATGAAGAGGATGTTTTTATTATAGTCCTGTGCCAATCAATGCCTTTTAAGTGAATTTTAGAAGACGAAAATGTTGGAAGACCGTCTCACATACACATATGTCTGTACATATGATACATACATGTGTGCGTGCGTATGTATGTTTGTATATACATACATATATATAAGCACAGACACCTATACATACATGCATATGTATATACATATACATGTGTGAATATGTTTCGTAAACGGAATCAAAATCTGTGTGAAAAGTAAAACAAAGTTACTCTTTAAGTTACCTTCTTTGCTATATTTGTTCTGCACACAAGTATAGACAGTCCCTTAAGCAGATGCTGGTCTGTTAAAAGTTTGTTACTAACGCCACCACTGTTCTCTAATTACTATTGTTACTATTGTACAGAAACTCTTCTTTACATAATCTTTGAGCTTGTTACTTCACAGTCCAGATTAAAATATAATTTAAAGTTAGTAAATAAAAGCTAATCACTGTTTACTGGTTCCATAGCTCAGTTGGTTAGCGCGCCTGTCTTGTAAACAGGAGGTCATGAGTTCGAATCTCTTTGGAACTAGATTTTGCTGACAGTCATTTGTCTTTAAATAATTAATTGTACATATTTTTTTCCGTTTGAAACTCTCTGAGATTCAGTCCCACTGAGCGGGACCTTGGGCTTGTGTTTTCTATTATAGCTCTGTCAATCAGTTCCTTGTGAGTGAATTTTAGTAGGGGAAAAGTATATGTACATACATTTGTATGCGTGCGCGTGTGTCTTTGCAATCGCCCCTCACCACCGTTTGACAACCGGTGTCGGTCTGTTTACGTTCCTATAAATTAGCTGTTCGGCGAAAAATACCGATAAATTTGGTAACAGATTGTATAAATAAGTACTGGTGTAGATTTGTTTTATTAAACACTTCAAATCGGTGACCCATCTTGGCCGCAGTCGAGTGACTGAAACAAAATGTTTTGTAAAAAAAAAATGACAAAAAAATAGAAACTTGCCAGAAATCATTACAATCTACAAAAGACCTAAAGTTGTTTAACAGTAGTTATGGTTGCTAAGGCTGCTGTAGTTGTTCTCTGATGCTGTTGTTGCTTTTGTTTAGACCGGAATCAACTCTGATTGAAAAGATTTGGTCAAATGCATCCCCTATGTGCAAGGAAATGAGGTCTACATACATACTATTTGTTCATTCTTAAGACAACCGGTTGGTATTTGAGTGAGATTTGGCTACTTTTTCAAGCAAAATGCATAGAATTTATCTATCCTCGTTGGTTCGCAAAAGAGAACGTTTGCTAAAAATAAACACAAAGTGTATACGAAATAAAAAGTATTTAAATAAAATACGATCAACTAACAGCAAAAACAGGCTCCAGGGGGATTCGAACCCTCGACCTCCAGTTTACTAGACTGGCGCTCTAACCAACTGAGCTATGGAGCCAGCTGCGTCCGAACATGTTTTACTACTGACTTTAAATGATTTCTTTATCTGAACTATGCGCAAAGATAATGAAAAGAAGCTTGACAGCAAGTTTTAGCATGATAATAACTTTATTTTGTCAAGAGGAGAATCTTCAGCGACACCAGGCAGTTTAGTGAGAGAACACTTTCAGAATTTAACTTTCGCAAGCAGGCCTTACTTTAATGTCGTTTCAGACATGGCCGTGTTGGTTAAGAGGTCTGCATAGTAATTGTGAGACGCTGCGTTCAGTCCTACTACCTGGCAATTTATTTCGAATTTTCAACACTAATATAGTCTTGCAATGCTGATGATGAAAATTAGATTTATTTTCTCGAGATATTGATAAAAAGCGCTGGCTAAAAAAGCCTTGTGTGGATTTGGTAGACGGAAACTGACAGAAATGCTTCATATACATGTGTGTGTATCTTTGTGTCTGTGTTTCTCCACCACCACTGCTTGACAACCGGTGTTGATGTCTGTACGCCCTCATAACAAAAGATACCGATAAGATGGGTACAAAGAAAATTTGTACAGGGGTGGTGATTCGTTCGATCTAGTAGGGCCGCAGTCTAATGAATGAAGCAGGTAAAAGATAAAACATGAAATAAAGTTACAAACTTTTAACCCCTTCTGCTTCATAAGTTTGTCCTAAATGTCTATGCTTGTTTCCAGTCTTTTAGTTAGCCATTGTTTCATACGTTATGAGTAATATAACGCTTTCCTTTCATAAGTCCCAAGTTGCTCTAGTGGTTGAAAACCGATGCGAATGTGCACCAGATAAGATGTATGGACACGAGTGAAATATGTCCAGAGTATTACAAATGATACGCAGGGCAGGAAAAGGGTTAAAGTTATGTAATTTTAGCAAATCGGAAGCCTTTTTTGCCGACATACTGGAAGTCACAATTGTCTGTTTCCAAGGAAAACTAAATTTGACGGTAGGAAGAAATTTCAAAAGGATATAGACACAAACTGCATGGAAGCCAATCAGACAAATTATACTTGTGATCCAGTGGATTCAACCTTGTTACACTTTGTATCACGCTGATTCTACCTGAAAATTGTGTTAAAGATCCGCTATAATTTAATGTGAAGACAGTTGAGTCGATCGGAGTTGTGTGGTTTATAATAGGACGATTGGTATCACCATTACTATTATTTTCTACCGCTTTAAGGTGGTGAGCTGGCAGAACCGTTAGCACACTGGGGTAAGTGCTTAGCGGCATTTCGTCCGTCTTTACGCTCTCAGCTCATATTCCGCCAAGGTCGACTTTACCTTTCTTTCCTTTCTAGGACGATAAAATAAGTACCAGCTGAGCACTGGGGTCGATGTAATTATCTTAATCCTCTTTCCTGAAATTTCTGGCCTTGTCAAAATTTGAAACCAATATTTTCCATTGATTTCGTCCATATTTGCAGTCGAAATATTTCTTTACTATCCACAAGAGGCTAAACACAGAGAAGACAAACAAGGGCAGGCAAACGGATTAAGTCGATTATATCGACCCCAGTGTGTAACTGGTACTTATTTAATCGACCCCGAAAGGATGAAAAGCAAAGTCGACCTCGGCGGAATTCGAACTCAGAACGTAACGGCAGTCGAAATATCGTTAATCATTTTGCTCGCCCTACTTACGATTCTGCCGGTTTGCCGCCCTACATACTACTCATGTTTGCTAGCTGAGTAGAATGGACTGGAACTACGTGAAATAAAATGTCTTGCTCAAGAACACAACGCGCCGCCGGGTATCGAACTCATCACCTTACGATCGTGAGCCGAATAGCCTAACCACTAAGCTACGCGCCTTCACACACAAGGAAAATATTGCTATTTCGGAGTTGTACACTTGTCTTGTGTGTTGAAATGCAAGAAATGATAACGTGGAAGACTCATTTTAGCCATTCAAAAAACACACAAAAACTGTGAAATTATATCAATGACTTGGTTACAGACGGTGTGACAAAAATTTTGACACCATGTATTAAATAACAAAGTAAAGTTAACCGTTTTGCTTGTGTTTCTGAATTGCTAGAATGAACTTTACACGCTGTATTTGCCAAGATCGTTATTATCATGTATAAAATTCACACCAAAGTCGTTAAGAAGATTTACTACAAGAGAATTTAAATTATTGACATACATATTATTTTATACGCCTCCAAAAGAACGGAATTAAAAATCTTTTATATTTTTCATAATAATGTTAAAATTTCTTTGGCAGCTTGACTTTTACACAAAGCTTTTAAATATCATATAAAAATTCACTTAGATCATGTGGCTCTGAATACATTCGGACTAGTCCAAATAGATTGTGCAATGGAGACGACCATTTTCATCTGAAGGCCTCTATAAAATATATCACTGTTCTAATGTTTAAAATTAAGTATAACGTAGATTATTTATTAACTGATATATCTAATGGTCTACTCTCAGCTCAAACAATTAATAGAAAAGAAGAGGAGATTACGAACTAAACTGCACGCAATATCATACATAAATCATGGAAATTTTATTGTAAATTTTTCTGGATAAGCTGCTATAAAGAAGAGCCTTTACACAAAGCAGTACATATTGCAGATATTCATAGAGGACATACCTCTTTTCATCGTACACAAACTTGTATTTTATGAATTTTATGACCGATAAAGACACTTCGTAACAGACGCCAATCTATTAAAAAATATAGACATATTATTCGGTTGTTCAAAGAAAATATATTATAGATTTTTATTGCATAAGATACTTGTGAGATATATGTAACATTTGAAAGTTAATGCGTTTTTAATACTATACAAGATACAAAAGAAACGTAATAGCGACTCTTATTTTTAAAGAATTCTTTTTAATAGGGGTATTAGAATTTGTCATTCAATAGAAAATCACTCTATCATTATTTACAGATGTCTCTTTGTAGATTTCCAGGATATTTTTATTGTTACATTATAGCACACGTCTTTTCTGTCTTCACAACAACAAAATACATAATTTGATATTTGTAATGTCAAAAGAATCTTACAAAGTGTTCTGAGTAGTATTTAAATAGCATTAATTTTTCAATTGCATAAATAGATAGATAGATAGATAAAGGAAGCGACAGAGAGAGACAGGCGAGAGAGAGAGAGCAGGTTTTATGAAAGTATCAATATATACATATATGCACACATACTCATATATGTGTGTATACACACACACACACACAGAGCGTGTTATATACATAGTAAGCTTGTGTGTGAAAGAGTGAGATGTCTCAAGTTATAAGAATCAAAGAAGCTACTGAAGAAATAGCCATCAATTATAGTATATCCAGTCTAGACAGAGAGTATATCCGATACTCTTATTGAAACATTCTTTAATAGAAAAACGGTTATAATAATACTCTTGTTTTCGCCTGTGTTCTGTATAAATAACAATAATTTACAAATGTTATCTATATCTCTAGGTGCAGTATAGCGAACGGTTAAGAAGATAGCTCCACAATCACGAGGTCCTGGATTCAAAACCACTGTCTGCATCTCGGGACAGTGAAACTAAGTAGAGTGGGGTTTGGGTAGAAGCTTGTGGGAAGGATTGTAACTGTAGTTTAAGGTTCCAGCTTCATCACACAGTGTCGCGCTTGTTCCACCTAAGGGTAGGCATGTCTGTGAAATGCTCAGTCACTTACAGGCTAATTCAGTAAGTTTAGCAATATAGTTGAAACAATAACTGAAAATTCATCGCTTGGAAATTCTAACCAAGATCCATCCATAACTGGTGGATATTTCGGGTAATAAATAATATTTCATAGCCATATATGTATCATACTTAATGTATATGCATTATTTAAGAAACCAGTTATTGCAGCATTCGTCCATAAAATAACGTCTCTTCAGGACGTGCTGTGTTAAAAACACAAATATCGGAGGGATCGAGGGTGCGTGGTGTTGCACTCACGATTGTGGTTTCAATTCGATACCTGTTCAGGCAACGTAGATTTGATAGAGGGAATGAGCTAATGTACAACACAAACATTTAATCATTGTAAATCAATCATTTGTGCAGGTTGTTCAACAAGAAATTGCAGAACCTCCTTTCTCGGACTACGATCCATCCAAATAGCGGAGGAAGATCAAAAACGCCCCCAACAGCAGCCATAGAGAACGCCAGATGCATTTCAGCTTTGTTGGGATTCCTCCGTGACGTATACTCGCATCCAGCCACATACCTAGATGAGAATTTTTCGCTTCTAATATATAGAAAACCGCGAATAAAACATTCACAAATGCTGCGAATAGCCGCCCAACCAATAAAACAATATGAATTCTTTTGTTGCAATTATTTCTCTCCTTGGCTTAGTTGGTTAGTTGGTTAGAACAACGGTCCGTTGGACGAGCGTTCAAATCCTTATTATAGCCACATTTGGAGAGATGTTCAGAAAGTTACAACGTAATATCTTTTCTACTATAGGCACAGGGCCTGAAATTTGGGGGGAAGGAGTAAGTCGATTACAGCGACCCCAGTGTCCAAGTAGTATTTATTTTATCGACCCTGAAAGGATGAAAAGCAAAGTCGACCTCGGCGGAATTTGAACTCAGAATACGAAACAGACGAAGTGCTGCTAAGCATTTTGCCCGGCATGCTAACGATTCTGCCAGCTTGTCATAACGTAATATCCCCAATTTATATTGTTACCGGATTTTGTCATACTGTGAAAATCTCTATATAAAGAATTGTTATTACAAAGTACCGATAACTTATCCGTGTTACAAACTACCTAACATATATCAAATCTAATAAATAATTTACCTTGTTATGAACAATAGATATATTTATAGCAATTACAACGTGGAAGACACATATTAGCCTTTCGGAAATACAGAAAAGCTGTTAAATTCACTTAAGTATTTATCATTTGGTGTCGAAATTTTCGTAACATCAACAACGACCTGGTCATTGACACGGTCCGTTCCACTGCAATACATACGGAAATTTTGACACCAAACAATAAATGTTTAAATGAAGTTAATAGTCTTTGTGCGTTTTGGAATGGCTAATATATGTCTTCCACGCTATAATTACTTTAGTATCAACACACGGTTTCAGATCAAATCACTTACCAGGCTACATTTATAGATTTTCACAACCTTAAACATTACTGGCTCTATAAATTATTTAGTCAGAGCGCTCCATCTGATAAAGTAGAAATACGTGTTCGTGTCTTCTTAGAGCCAAACTTCTGAAAAGGTTCAAGGGGAATTTTCGAAGGATTTTTTTTTTTTTCGGCAAACAACTTGCAAACGCAAGTGCTACTACCAGTTGAAAGCTCCTCGTTATCGTTAGCGTGTCGGATAAAATAACTGGCAGCATTTCTTCCGACTCTTTACGTTCTGAGGTCCACTTCAGTTTTTCATCCTTTCAGACACGAAAAAATAAGTACCAGTCATGAATTGGCGTCGATGTAATCACTTGCCCCTTCTCCCAAAATTATTGGCCCTTTGTCAACATTAGGATTATTCGATGTCCACCGAACACCAATGAAATAAAATTTTAATGAGTGTAAAACTTTGCCTGTGAAGTGATAGTCACAGTATCACCATTCCAGAATACTCTAGATATTTCTCTTCTATCTTACCGTTTACTTGCTTCGATCATTAAACTGCGGCCATGCTGAGGCAGGCCTTGAAGAATTTTTAGTCGAATGAATTGACCCATGTAGTTTTTTTTTGTTTTTGTTTCTTAAGCTTGGTGATTATTCTAACGGTCTCTTTTGCCGAAATGCTAAGTTGTGAGGACGTAAACACATGAACATCAGTTGTCAAGGGGTGGTGGGGAGTAAACACACACACATATATACATACATATATATATATACATATTAGAGGGAAACTACTATGTGGACACCCTTATGTTAGAAATAGATCCGCTACGGTCTCACCACTAAGAAATGTTCTCAAGAAAAATTTAACAAAACAACCAAAACGTGATCGAGCACGACAAAAGAAAAAGTAATAAAAATATGGACTATTTTAAAATTTAAATTTTAAATTATATATATATATATATATACACGACGGGTTTCTTTCAGTTTCCGTCTGCCAAATCCTAAACAATGGAACTGAACCTTGAACCATGTGGTTGGGAAGCATCATTCTTACACAACCAAGCTTACGCCTATAACTTTGCTGCATTAACAGCAACATAGGCTGTTTCATTCCTCAAACTGATAAAAATCTTCGAAAAGTCTGTTAGAAAATCACATTAGAAAAATCAATAGGAATTTGTTCACGGGCTTCTCCCCAAGGATATTCGAAATCTCGACTACCTGTTTACAAAGATGGCGCCTTAACTGCATTCATGAGCTAAAGCAAGGCACGCGTAAGTCTATAAAATATACTATTGATCTATTATTCGAAATGAAATATAAAACAGATTATTCGTTGCATGAGATATCTGTTAGATAAGTTATATTGCTATTTCATTGTACTCAGAAGACCAATAAAATGAGACTATTGTAATATTATTCCCAGTTTGAAAGACTTTTTTTTTTGTGTGTGTGTGCGTATGATAGAAGTCGCAAGTCTCTAGACTAAAAACAATTATATCTCTGTTTGGTGATATTTCATTGTTACCTTATAACGGTTATCTTTCCGGCCTTTAAACCGAAATAGTTTTATTTTTTAAATGTGAAAAAGTTTACATTTCAAAAAAATAAAATTAATAACTTAAAAGGTTGAGGGAATTGGACGTAAAAAAAAAAACGTTGGAGCGGCGGACACAATAACTTGCAATATTTAGTTACGGATTTTTAAGTTCTATGTTCAAATCCTACCGCAGTTAATTATTTTGCCTGTCGAGTCGTACCTAATTAGCTCTAGTTGCATCATTTATTACAACTTTTCTTCACGCAAGCACACACACACGCATATACGCGTGTGTGTGTGTGTGTGGGTGGGTGTGTGTGTCACACAAAGGTGGCGAGCTGGTAGAAACGTTAGCGTCTTTACGTAACACTCCGGTGAATCCCTGGCGCGAAACCGATTGGTAAGATCGACCGTAATGAATATATAATACGGTACACTTCGGATGATATATATATATATATATATAAACTTTCATTCTAATAGACTATATAGATAATTTAAATTAATTTAATCTAATTTTTTTCTAATTTAGGTAAACCAACTTAAAGCAAATAAGTTAATAAAACTTCGTAATTCTTTTATATACTATAAGTAAATTAAAGATAATCCCATAGAAATAATATAACGATTTTTCATTATGAAAAACAATACTCTCAATTCTTTCTTTTGACCCCTAGATGTAGTCCCAAAGTCTGCCAATGTATAAGTAGTAACATTAATAAATAAAGAAATTAATTAAATGACCTCCTTTCTAGTGTTGCACTGAAAACTGTTAATGCTTTTTCCTATAGTGACAACCTTTGACCCGCCTTTACCTTCCCGTGCCCTCTTTATATAGCAATTAACAACGGTATACTGGTCAAGAATAGCATTCCTTTTAAAATTCTTAGATTCTTGCAAATTCTGACCCAGTCAGTTTGTCTCCACTGAAATAAACTATTCTGCGTAGTTGGATATTTACAACCCCTTTTCCTCTCAGTTACCCCATTATACCCTATGTGAGTGATTGCCTCTACGCTCCACTAAATTTCCTTCAACTAAATGGAATTCTAACATAGCAGTTTTGAGAAATGATCAGAAATGCAACCAGCATACCATCATACATCAGGAAACCCACTTTATTATGGACTAATTATGGATAAATACATCGTCTGTGAGTATGAAATCTCTCCTCATATCTCCAGAATTGAAACCTACTTCATTATGGATGGATTTACATCTTCATTTTCTGTGAAACTAAGAGGTTTTTTTTAAATACTTTTTTAAAGCCTGTTATATGACTGTGCAACATTAAGAACTTTGGAAGTCCGTTTATTATCTAAATCCGATTTTTATAGAACTATCCCTGATGTTTCAGGAGTGTAGCCTCACCCCCTTAGATGTTTTGAGAACTCAGATGTTTTTTCGGCTGATGAGTACGGGTCACTTGTATTTGCTGCAATATTTGCAGCCTTAATAAAGGTGGTCTTCGTACGAAACAATTGTACCGAAATATTGATCCATTTTTGTTGCTTTTTTCTTGTTTATAATCACCCCGCATTATCTTATGGTTAATACCATATAGATTTCTGGTGCATCTAAGTTAAGTACCGCATTCATGTGAATTCAACAGAACTCACTTGAATCTTAATTGCTTTTACTGTATATATATATATATATATATATCATGCCTACCTTCACAACAAACAATCCTTTGAGAACATGCTGAGCCCAACTGGATTAAGGGCTGTTGTCGCCCTCAATCTGAGAGCCGTTATCTGAGAGCCAGTTAAATGTTATTGCCTTATAACATATACCAGTCCTATCTTCCAAATATAAAATATTAATTTGTATTATTCTTCATATTTCTAAACACAGTTGCAACATCGATTTTCCAGAACCTTTATTTCCGAAGCCTTTCCGAAGCAGGAGGGGTCACCTTGGACAATACACTCTAAATTAAACAAATATTAAGTTTAATTAAATAATTAAATGAAATGCAGGTGCTTGTAGGTTAATGTAAGTTAGTGCTGATTATAGGAGTTTTTGGGGCAATCAGTGTTCAGAATGTCGGTGTTGTATATGTAGAAGAAATTTTTGGACATCAGGTTTCTAATATCATTAACAAAGTCGTTCTGAATTTATTCAGAGAGTTGGCTACAAGGAGAATTGAGCCTTTGGCTCTCGGTTTTAAAAAAAACTGTGCTTTTGCTATGGTCTATTATATTAGTTCCATTCTTTTCGCAAATTTAAAGTGTAACAGCGTTTGTGAGAAACCCATGCCTTAAAGGGCGGTAGATGGTAGAAGTTGTAAAACATCTTGCTTAAATATCTTACGATATATACTTGATTCCGTTTATCAATTCGCCTTTCTTCCATTTTAGGGTTGATAATTGCAGTAACGTGCTGGTAATTAATTAAATTGAAATCTCGATCATTAACACAACCTTTGATATCCTTTGAGAACATGCTGAGTCCAATTGGATTGAGGGCCGTTGTCGCTCTCAAACTCAGAGCCGCTGTCAGAGAGTCAATTAAATGTTATTACCTTATGACATATACCGGTCCTATCTTCCAAATATAAAATATTTTGCATTTAATTTAGCTACAAGGACAATAATTTGCGAACAGTTATATCGGCGTTAGTGCTTGACTGGTACTTTATATTAATGCCAAAAGAATGAAAGGTAAAGTGGACCTCAGCAGAATATGAACTCAGAACGGAAGGAACCGAATCAAATTCCACAAAGCGTTATTTTCTGTAGCTCTAACGATTCTGTCAATCCACTGCCCAAATAGGAAACATTATCGTAAGCAGTGATAAAAACACAACAATTCTACTCCACAGGAAGATTTTAAATTCTCAGTTTCTTAAACTGAGAATTTTAATCTGGAAATATTTTATTTTGCGTAAACTTAAACTCTGACCCATTGCTGTTGGGTTGTTTAGGCCCGCTTCAACTCTGATCAAACACAGCTATCGATCAAAGTTATTCTAACCATCTTTTTTTTTTTGTTACAAAATTATTGATTACTATTTGTAGCAGGTCGAGTAACTGTGAATCGTTATATAATTTATTTTAATTTATTCCTGCTATATATTTGGTATATAGTTATTAGACATTTGCAGAACTGAACATCTATAGAGTACGTTTACAAATAATGCATAGTTTGCAAATGGAACGGCCTCTAGATACATATAGTGGTTATCTGCTTGATGGTTTGTAAACAGTCGCAGCGGCAGTATTCTCCAGAGGACACTGATCAAACGAATAGCGTTGCTCCATCTATACAAAAACCCTGTGACGGTATTGATGATATAAAGGTCAACTTTATGTAAACCTTGATTCACCAGTGGTTCTTAATCACTATTACTTATTGACATACTGAAGTCAAATACAGTTTTAGAATTAGAAAAGAATAGAAACTACGTATTTCGTTTTATTAATCATAACTAGCTGACCCCGTGCCGTCAAAAAGGTTTTATTTTATATATAGATATGGATGGTAAATCAAATTAATACACTTGTCAATGTTATCTAGTGGTTGTCTTTTGAGATGTAAACACACACACACACACAAACTTTCACATACTTCCCTTTTACATATACATATACTAACACAGAGTTGAAACACTCCCATTACCAGTTTGCCATCACCCCTTCCTTCCTTATTCATCTATCACCCCTTCCTTTCTCATTCGTATGTTGTGACGGAGAAAAACAAGAGTATTATAGTAGATTCTTCCTAATTTTGGTATAGGACCAGCAATTTTGAGGAGAGGATGTCGATTACATTGACCCTAATGTTCAACTGGTACTTATTTTATCAATCCTAAAAGGATGAGAAGCAAAGTCGACCTCAGCGAAATTTGGACTCAGAATATAAAGAGCAGTAAGAAATGCCGCTATGCATTTTGTCTGATAGGGTAACTGTTCTTCCATTTCGCCACCTTCGTTTTATTAATAATGATAATTGTTTCTAACATAGACACAAGGCCTTAAACATCGTGGCACTCCGTCGGTTACGACGACGAGGGTTCCAGTTGATCCGATGAACGGAACTGCCTGTTCGTGAAATCAACGTGTAAATGGCTGAGCACTCCACAGATACGTGTACCCTTAACGTAGTTCTCGGAGAGATTCAGTGTGACACAGAGTGTGACAAGGCTGGCCCTTTGAAATACAGGTACAACAGAAACAGGAAGAAAGAGTGAGAGAAAGTTGTGGTGAAAGAGTACAGCAGGGTTCGCCATCACCCCGCTGTCGGAGCTTCGTGGAGCTTTAGGTGTTTTTGCTCAATAAACACTCACAACGCCCGGTCTGGGAATCGAAACCGCGATCTTACGACCGCGAGTTCGCTGCCCTAACCACTGGGTCATTGCGCCTTCCCTTAAAGTGGGAAGAGGAAATAGCCTAATATATCAATCCCAGAACTTTACATATTTTGTTGTTTTTTTTTTTATTACATCGACTTTCGAAGGGATAAAAATACAAAGCTACCTTCGGTGGGATTTGAACTCAGAGCGCAAAAAAATATCTCAAGGCATTTTGTCCGACGCCCAAACGATTCTGCCAATCCACCACTCTTTATTAATGATAATCGTGACACATTTTTCATGTCGCTCAAGTAGTAGAATAGATCTTCTTAAAAGCCTAATTAATATTTTTGAAAATCTGCAACACACCGTTCAGAAATCCTGAGGTTAGATCAGTGGTTCTCAACCGAGATCCATATGACCCTTGGGTTGTGGGTGGGGTGTCCATGTAAGGTTTTGTTAGAATTTACATGCAATGAATTGGGTCCACAATACACAAAATATTTAAACAATTTTTTAATGTAATTCCTAATATTTGATACTAAATATATAATAGGATTTTTTAAACATTGAATGACTATGAGGATCCATCCGAGTAAAATATGAATTAAAGGCATCAATGGGTGAAAATAAATGGTTGAGAACCACTGGGTGAGATAAATACAGTGATACCTCGCAGTACGAGTTTAATTGGTTCCATGATCAAGCTCGTCATTGAAATTAACTAAAATATAATTAATCCGTTCCAGCCCACAAAAAACACTCAAAAATAATTTTTTTATGGGTCTTAAAACAGAAAAGGTGTAGTTACAAGTAAAATGACAATTATAAAAAAGAGAATGCAAAATAAATGTGTAAATTGGTTTTATTAACTGAATTACCTTAAAGATGGGACGATTCGTGTGCTCATACTGCGGATTTCCGCTCGTACTTCAAGACAAAAATTGGCACTCGTCTCGGCTTGTAGTGCAAATTATTCGTATAATGGGGCTCTCGTACTGCGAGCTTCTACTGTACAGTTTTCTCGTCTTCCATCTGTTACGTCTTTGATATTTTGACATGGCCGAGAGCGCGAAGGACTGGATAGAGTCTACGGTTACGCGCTGCATTATCTCCATGAGCACCTAAAATAAATCAGGTGGAGTGTACGAGAAAGAAAGCCATTTTTGCTACAGTCATCATACATTATAGCGAGTGGCAACTGAGATATATTGTCGTTACGTTTCAACTATATATTTTTCAATGAAACACTTCAAAGCTAATTGATCAGTAAGAAAGATTATGAGACAGGAAGAACTAATTTTAATTAGTTTTGCTGTTGAACAAATCAGTGAAAAAGTTTAGTGTCAAATGCAACAGTTACTAACTGATGCAGTGGAAACATATGTAGATCAATATTAAGCTGTATTTAAATCAAACTGTAAATTAAAATTCATGAAATACTACTTCACCATACTCATTATTATTATTATTATTATTATTATTATTATTATTATTATTATTATATATACATAATGTATTTATATATATATGTATGTGTATGTATGTGTATATGTGTATATATATACACACATATATATAATGCATTTATATATATATGTATGTATATATATGTGTGTGTGTGTATAATGTATTTATGTATATATATGTACGTATATATATATATATATGTGTGTGTGTGTGTGTGTGTGTGTGTGGAGGCGCAATGGCCCAGTGGTTAGGGCAGTGGACTCGCGGTCATACGATACGGCTTCGATTCCCAGACCGGGCTTTGTGAGTGTTTATTGAGCGAAAACACCTAAAGCTCCACGAGGCTCCGACAAGGGTCGGTGGCGACCCCTGTTGTACTCTTTCGCCGCAACTTCCTTTCACTCTTTCTTCTGTTGGCCTGCTCGCTTAGCCAGCGGGGTGGCGTCATTTGAAGGCTAAAACAATGCGAAACGCATTGTGACCAGCGATGTGTAGGAACATTTGATAGCCTGGTCGGTCACGGTGATCAGACACACACACACACACACACATACAAACACACACACACACACACATATATATATATATATATATATATAATATATATATATATATATATATATATATATATATATATATATATATATATATATATATATATATATATATATATATACTGTACTGTATATAAATGTGTGTGTGTAAGTATTAAGTATATGATTTAACTTATTAAACAGAGTTCAACCAGATTGTTCATACTTACATAAATGGAGAAGATTAGATGTTAATATGGATGATAATTTTGTTTATTCGTGTCGCTATACAATTGTTTCATAACAGAATGACAAGAAATTCATATTTAAGAATCTGAGTTGTCATAGAGTACTCTCGGTAGCTGAAAAAACTAAAATTACATAGGTATGGTGTAATTAATCATTTTGCAATGTGTTATTGTTCTTGGAGTCATGTCCATTTAAACAAGACTAAAAAATAAAACTTGGGTACTGATATATATAATAATAATGAAATATTAAAGGCTAACATTCTCTCCATAAATTTCTATATATGAGCTACTTTAAACTCCCATAAAAGCAGTAAATAACTGGTGAGGCTGTATTTTAAGGCAAAAGGAAAACCCAAATAAGGAAGTAAAGCAAATAAAGAATTTCAAATACAAGGGACTAAGATTTATATTTAACCGTCAGTTAATCAGTAATTAGAAAAAAAATGTTTAATAGTAATCATTAATAGTTACAGGTTTATAAAATTTATAATTAAATTGTTTATTGTAAATAATAAGTCTAACTTTTATAGAAAAAAATAAGTGTAATATTACGGAATGTATTATCTAGTCAACATTTTAGAAAAATATTTGAAGAGGTAGATACTAAAGGATGGTTAATAAAAAATAGAAATAAAAATAAAAAATACAAACTATTGAAGATGAGAGGGAATTTACTTACTCTATCCACTACAAAACGTATATAATTATCTATGGAGCGGTAAAGAAAAATTATGTTTAATAATATCAAAAAGGGTTGTTTATAATTGTAGAGAAAGCTAAAAAAATAAAGTTAGATATTTATGTAGTGTAGGGGAGATAACAATTAAGGGGAAAATGGGGTCATATTTTTTATAATAAAAAGTAAATAGATTGACATCATATGTAGATGGTTATGTACACTTAAAATTATGTTTCTTACATACCTTATACGTACCCATACAACCATATATACATATACAAACGACTTTGTACATAGAAAAACATGGATAAATATGTACGTATACATACAAATATATATACTAACATTTACAAACCCATACACATCAATACCATTGTATATAACCTTATACATGGAATACTTGGACATAGTATACTTATGCTCGTAAATAATGTTTACATATAGGCCTGAATGTATATATGGCCATATAAGTTTAGATACGTACATATATACATTATAAAAAAACATATATACGTTATAAAAATTACAAAAATTATAAAAATTTATTTTTTCTTTTTTTTTTAAGTTTCAGCTCAGAGCTGCGGCCATGCTGATGCACCTTTAATAAATATTATAAACATTTTAATAAAAATAATTATAAGAATAATTATAAAATTATAAAACTTAGTTATTAAGATAAATTATAGAATTAATTCATAAAGTTTATAAAAATTGCAAAAATTATAAAAATTATAAAAATGTATATATATATGTGTAGTGGAAAGTATAACATGACACTTAGGTATATGTTATATATACCCATATATTCTTCCATACATACGTGCAAATATATCTGCCAGCTAACATGCACACATAGATATATGTATATGCAAAGTATTCCCATTTAACAATTAGAAATGAATTTATATTACATTAAAGTAAGTGCATGCTGTTACTGTTTACGTCTCACTCAGAGATTTATTATTGCTTGTTTCTCCTTTTTCGAGATCAGCGACAGTTTGTCACTGGTAAAAGCATATAGTATTTTACATTTGAAATGAGTTCTCATCGCTAGCTAGTGATTGTCACACGCTGATGACGGGTTACCTATCACGAAACCCGGGTCTGTGTGTATCACGTAAGGCTAGAGATAGGAACGATGATTTCCCTTCGCAAATACTGATCAGACACAGACAGTATGTCGTTAGCCACCTGGAGGAGATGTCGTCCTGTGACTATAAACAGTAGCATCATCTCCAATAGGTCCGCCACATTTAGGTGGCAAATATACTTCACGAGATAGATAGACAGACAGACAGACAGACAGCTAGATAGATAGATAGATAGATAGATAGATAGATAGATAGATAGGTAGGTAGGTAGGTAGGTAGGTAGGTAGGTAGGTAGGTAGGTAGGTAGGTAGATAGATAGATAGATAGATAGATAGATAGATAGATAGATAGATAGATAGATAGATAGATAGATAGATAGATAGATAGATAGATAGATAGGGAAATAATTTTATTCTCAAACGCCAGACAGAGTTAATAATATAGCATGAACAGGATAAACTACGTATATTTTGCGTGTGAGAATAAAATTATTTCCATCTCAACGCTTCTAAAGCAAACTTTGTTAATTTTATCGTAATTTGAATTAGACTCACACTCATACCTCAACTTCTCCTCCTCTCACCCTAAACACACCAAGCTTTCCATCCCCTATTCCCAATTCCTCCCTCTACGCAGGCTCTGCAGTGACAACCATGACTTTCAGACTCAGTCTCAACTCTTGGCTCGCCACTTCATCCTACGTGGATATCCTCTCACCACTATCCACACCGCCCTTGCCAGAGCACGTTCCGTGGACCGTGCATCTGCTCTTCCCCCCCCCGCACCCGCTCTGCCGTCACCCGTCTCCCGTTTCCCCTCACCTACCACCCCACCACCCTACCTCTCCGACGCACAATTGTCCTAGCCTTCCGGCGACTCGAGTCCGACCCTTCCACCTCACACATCTTCCCTAACCGACCCATCCCCTCCTTCAAACGAGCTCTCAACCTACGAGACGTCTTGGTCAACAGCTTCTTCCCTTGGTTCACAGGTTCTTCCAGCCTCCCAACCCGGCTCGTTCCCCTGCTCCCGCCCACGCTGCTGCACTTCTCCTTACCTCTTCAACACCACCCTCCTCACAGGCACTCATCATCGACCCTATCATATCACTGACTCCTTCACCTGCACTTCTCTGTCTTTCTCTATACATCGGTCAAACGGGACGTCGCTTGGCTAACCGGTTCATAGAACACCTCCGAGACATCCGACTCGGCAACGACACCCCGGTCTCGCGCCATTTCTGCTCTACCGGTCACTCTTTACAACACCTGTCTGTGTTCGGATTGTCCTTGCACAGGAGTCATCCGGACTCCCGTCTTCGCCGTGAGCAGGGATTAATCTTCTTTCTTCGCTCCTTTGCGCCATATGGGTTCAACTCTCCTCCTCTCTTCCTCTCGCACCTACTTCCTCCCACCCACCTCTCCTCTCTTGCTCTGGTACTTACTTTCTCTCTTCGCACCTACCCACCTTTTCCACCCTCTCCCTTCATCGTCACCTCCTCTCTCGTTACCCCACTCCTACACATTCCAGACCCACCATCCCTATATATCCATTCCCACCCACACCCCATCTCTTATACCCCATCCTTGCTTCCACCACTCTCGCCTCCCCCACACCCCAACACGACCACACCACACCACACACCACCACACCACACACCACCACACCACCACGCCACACACCACCACGCCACACACCACCATACCACACCACATCACACACCACCCTGCACACACTAGCACTGACCACTTCCCAGCACCTACACCATCATCCGCACACTTACACATGCACACGTCAATGTCACCACCACCCTTCCACACGCACATACACACTCTCACATACATACCCACGCGCACCTTCGTTTTGGAATCACCACTACTTTTTTTTTTAGATTAGTCACGGGTTTACATGAAAAAACTTTTTCATTCCTCATATTTACTAGGTTCCCTTTCATATTCATTATTTTATTGTTTTCTTCTAGGCATAATCTACAGAATTTATTGTTAATTTTGTAAGAAGTGCAAAAGTTACAATTTTCCATTGAATTATGAAATCGATATTTTTTGTTTTGTTTTTTTGTTTTTTTAGGTGCCAAATATAAAATTATAATTAAGGGTATCAAAACGGATACCACCATGCTAGATACAGCAGTCAAAACTGACTCTAAGACTACATCATGTTTTCATACAGCACAGTATTCGTATGTTGTATGTATATATATATTTGCAATTATGTACTAATGTTGGTATATCTCACTGATGAGGTAGAGCATATTAATGCATAGCCAGAAATAGCGATCTGAGATTATCCATTAATCTCTTGATAGTTTATTTCTTCATTTATCTTTTCACCGGGGCTGTGTGAATACTTGATGTGATTTTAGAATCAGGTTTAGACTGCTATATCTAGCATGGTGGTATCCCATTTGATACTCTTCATTATAATTTTAATAATAATGATTACCTATAAGAATTTTTTTCCCCATACTGGCCACTCGATATGATCATTATTTTAAATAACGGTCTTATATATATATATATATATATATATATATATATATATATATATATATATATATATAATATATATATATCAGACTGGCTTCTTTCAGTTTCCGTCTACTAAATTCACTCATATGGCTTTGGTCGGCTCAGGGTTATAATAGACACTTGCCCAAGTGTGAGACGCAGTGGGACTGAACCCGGAACCATGTTGGTTGAGATGCAAACTTCTAACCACCCAGTCACGTATGCTCGTAGCCACGCCTGCATTTTTGTGGCAAGGGAGGCGTTCGCACACGAATAGTAGTTCACAAAGTATATCATATACATTGCGTGTCCACATGTGTGTTTGTATCACTAAAACATTGTCATCGTTGTCATCATTCATTCATCATCATTCACACAAACATTAGCATCATCATCGTTATCGTAATCGACATTATCATCATCATTGTCAGCGTCATTGTCAGCGTCGTTGACATCATCATCGTCGTCGTCATCATTATCTTCATCATCATCGTAATCATCATCATATTTATCATAATCATCGTCGTCATCATCATAATCACCACCATTATCGTCATCGTTATCATCGGCGGCGTCATCATTATCACTATCATCAACAACAATATCATCATCGTCGTCGTCATTATCGTCATCACCAACATCATAATCATAATCATCATCATCATTATCATCATCACCATCGATAACAATAACACCACTACAACCAGCATGCCGCAAATACCATTAACACTAATACATTTCCATAAATACAATGCATGTGTTGCATCCACTCATCAAGACCAAAGGAATGATGACAATGACGACGACTCCAACGACGAGGTGGGGAGGGTGATCATGACGATGATGATGATGATGCAGTGAAATTTACAGTAAGCTGGGCAAATTCGTGTTGCAATTGCCATGGTAACATGACTTCAATTATTATCAAGTTCAGATGGAATTATCGAGAAAAGCTGTTAACTTCAGCAATTTATTCAGCCAGAGAGATTAGTACATTAATCTGCATATCTGTGTGTTATGAAGCGTGTTGCATTTATTTGATTACAGTGTAGTAGACTATGGTACGGAATAGTTTAGGGAATAAATAAATCGAAGACGCCATCTGCGGGAAAAACACAATAGTTAAGTTCCTGTTGGCATACTTTATGTAGGAAGCATTGAAAAGCTAACAAGGAATGTGTGTGTGTGCGTGCGCAGGCGTGTGCGTATCTATACATGCCTGTATGTATATGTATATAAATAGATAAATATATATATATCCATATATATATATAATATATATATATAATATATATTATATATATATATATATATATGCATATACATATACATACACATATATAAAGACATATATATATGCATATATATATATATATATATATATATATATATATATATATATATATATATATATATATATATATGAATATATTTATTAATTGAGGGAATAAAATCCAAACTTACAAGGAAAAAATTCAATTTAGAAATAATAAATCAAATTTCACACAAATAAATATATATATAAAATATTAGAAAAAAAACCTTTTATCAATTCAAAATCAACAATTAAATTACAATACATAAATATATATGCATCATATATATATGTGTGTACATATATATATGTGTACATATATATTTATGTGTACATATATATATGTGTACATATATATATATGTGTACATATATATGTGTACATATATATATGTGTACATATATATATATATGTGTACATATATATATATATATGTGTACATATATATATATATGTGTACATATATATATGTGTACATATATATATATATGTACATATATACATATGGGTACATATATATATATGTGTATATATATATGTACATATATATATATGTGTACATATATATATGTGTACATATATATGTGTGTACATATATATATATATGTGTACATATATATATATGTGTGTACATATATATATATGTGTACATATAATATATATGTGTAATATATATATCTGTACATATATATTGTGTACTGTAAATATATATATATATATATATGTGTGTGTGTGTGTGTACATATATATATGTGTACATTCTATATATATATATATATATATATATATATATATAGATATATATGTGTTGTGTACATATATATATGTGTACATATATGGGAGGGACAACAACATGCAGTTTAATGCAGGTAAGTCCAGGCCCTGCGCTACTGGCACACAAAGGTAAATGACGTGAAGACTGGATACACTGGCCCAGGAAGAATTGCAATCCCTGAGTCAAAATCAGTGCGTGACCTGGGCATTGACATGAGCAATGATGCATCTTTCCAAATGCATATTGCTAATCTGGTGATAAAATGCAGACGGCTAGCTGGATGGATTCTCCGAACTTTCAGAACAAAAGAAGAAGGAGACATGATGGTCCTATGGAAAACATTTGTCCTCAGCCGCTTGGACTACTGCTCCCAACTTTGGTCACCACACAATATAAAACAAACAGCAGAACTCGAAGCAACTCAGAGAAGCTACACAAAGAAATCGTCTCAATGCAAAATGTCAGCTACTGGGAAAGACTGAAGGTATTAAACCTCTTCTCCCTGGAGCGGAGGGGGGGAGAGATATGCAGTGATATACATCTGGAAAATCCTGGAGGGTCTTGTCCCAAACTTTGGCATTCAAAGTTACTCCAACCGCAGAACGGGGCGCTGCTGCGTGGTGCCAAGGAATCCAACATCACCATCAAAATACAGGTCCAGATACTGCAACAGCTTGGGTTTCAGAGGACCACAGCTCTTTAACATCCTCCCTAAATGCCTGAGAGACTTACATGGTGTGGATGTGGGTTTCTTTAAAACTAAACTGGATCTCTTCTTGTTGGGAGTCCCAGATGAACCTACCTCACGACAGGAGACACGGATGGGGGCCAGCAGCATCGAACTCCTTGTTGATCAGTGCCACGTATCAGAGGTGGATTCACAAACTAGTGTGTAGCTCATTCAGCGGTGGTGCCCCAGCATGGCCGCGGCCTTCGGGCTAAAACATTTTTAAGGATTTAAGGATTTGTGTTGGGCCACTTCTCTTCATCATCTACATAAATGATATTACTGACACCATCAAACACAGCAACATCAGAACCTTCGCTGATGATTCCAAGCTCCAGAAGGTCATCAATGGCGTGGATGACCGAATAAACCTTCAGTCAGACCTACTGGCTGTTGTCAATGGGCGGAAAAGAATAACATGTTGCTAAATGAAGACAAATTCGAACTGATCCACTTTGGAAAGGAGGACGCTCTGAAACTCCCATACTCTCTTCCTTCTGGAGAAATTCTCATGGCATCCAACAACATCAGAGACCTGGGAGTAGTAACAGTGGACAACAACATAAGCTGGGCTACACATATAAGCAGCAAAGTTGACATGGCCCGCAGAATGTGTTCCTGGATTCTCAGAACCTTCCAGTCGAGAGATTCCCACGCTATTACCTTCTCTTTCTCCACTTTTGCCCGACCCCACCTTGAATACTGCTGTCCACTGTGGTCTCCCTACACAAACAAAATATTATGAGAATTGAAGCTCCCCAAAGGTCAATCACAAAAAAGATAGATGGCATGTCAGACCTTGACTACTGGGGTAGACTAGAGAAGCTGAAATTGTATTCACTCCAACGACGCCGTGAACGCTACATTATCTGTATGATGTGGAAATATTCCATCAGCACTGTCCGAATGATGTTGGCATCACCTTCAAAATGCATCCAAGGCTTGGACCACGTTCCATCCGTCCACAACAAAATCTAAATCGCATCACATAACGACAATACGGCACAACTATTTCACCTCATTTGGACCTGCTCTCTTCAACATTACACCAGGACACGTCAAAAAAAGAAAATGACCACACAAAAATTCAAGAAGTCTTTGGACAAATTCCTTCAAACAGTACCGGACAAACCACCCACACCCGGATATGTCTCCGCAAACAATAACTCTCTGCTCGAATGGGCCTTGGTGCCCAAATCCTGAACTGAAAGACTTCGCCAGGTGGGCTATTAAGTTAGACATGGCCTGGGCCAATACTGGCCAAAACCTTTCTAAGTTATATATATATATATATATATATATATATATATATATATATATATATATATATATATATGTGTATATATATATATATATATATATATGGTGTACATATATATATGTGTACATATTATATATATATGTGTGTACATATATATATGTACAATATATATATATATATGTGTACATATATATATATATATATGTGTACAATATATATGTGTACATATATATATATATATGGTACACATATATATGTGTACATATATATATATATATGTGTGTACACATATATATGTGTACATATATATATATATATATATGTGTACACATATATATGTGTTTACATATATATATATATATATGTGTACATATATTATGTGTACATATATATATATATATATGTGTACATATATATATGTGTACATATATATATATATATATATGTGTGTACATATATATATGTGTGTACATATATATATGTGTACATATATATATATATATACATTATATATATATATGTATATATATATATATATATATAATGTATAATATATATATATATCGATAATATATATATATATATATATATATATGTATATATATATATATATTAATATATGTATTATATATATATGTATAATATAATATATGTATATATATATAGATATGTATATAGATATATATATATATGTATATATATACATACTATATATATATATATGTATATATATACATATATATATATATATATGTATATATATACATATATATATATATGTATATATATACATATATATATATATATGTATAATATATATATATATGTATATATATACATATATATATATATGTATATATATACATATATATATATATAGTGTTATATATATACATATATATATATATTATGTATATATATATATATATATGTATATATATTACATATATCTATATATGTATATAATATACATATATAATATATATGTATATATATACATATATTATATATATATATGTATATATATACATATTATATATATATATATATATATATATGTATATATATACATTATATATATATAGATATATATATATGTATATATATACATATATATATATATATTATATATATATATATATGTATATATACATATATATATATATATATATATATATGTATATATACATATATATATATATAATATATATATATATATATATATATATATAATATATATATATATGAAAAAAAACAAGTAAAAAATAGAAAATGCTAAAATAATTTTATAGTGAACATTTCAGTACCGGTTTCGGTCATTTTGAGACCTTTTCAACTGTAACGATTAAATAATTAAATTTAGAAAAATTAAAGAAAAGTTTTTTTAAAAGAATATTTCTATAGTAGTGTTCAGATTTAAGTGGCATTCTGCCTTTCTCTGACTCCCTTGTTGCACTTGTAGGGTAGTAGAGAGAAGGCTGGTGAGGAAGAGGGGGGGGTGGAGAATCTGGGAGTGCCCTGATGGTCGTATTTTGAATGGTCAGTGGCGGGCTGGCAGTCTCAGTTCAATTCAGGAGAATATTTATATTGACAGGCTTCTTTATAGAATTAGCGTAGGTGTTATACTAAAAAACATTAGTGACAAACTTAAGGGGTAGGGGGTGGAGAGGGAGAAGAAGAAGAAGAAGGAAGAAGAAGAGAGGAGAAGGAGAGGGAGAAAAGATGACGATGATGGTGATGGTGGTGAGATTATGACGACGATGATGATGATAACGATGATGATGAAGAAGAAGAAGAAGAAGAAGGAGGAGAAGGAGAAGATGGTGGTGATGATGGTGGGCGATGATGATGATGCCGATGATGATGATAACGATGATGATGAAGAAGAAGAGGAAGAAGAAGAAGAAGAAAAAACAGAGAAGGGAGAATATGAATGTAAATATAGCTATGAAGGGGCTGATTAGTAATGGATTCTATTGAGTGTAGTATTTTGTGTGTATATATATATTTTTTTCTTTTATTCTAAACGTGAGGTATATTAATTGTTTGTCGTAGACCGTTAAGAAGTGGCTTGTATTTGTAATAAAGAGATTTTCTTTACTTATTCGTTGTCTCGAGGTTGTATCGTTCCCTAAATTGGTAGTAGAGGGGGAAAATTCTTGAAGTTTGGTGTTTTTTGTTGGCGCAAGTATCTATGTTGTGGCTAAAAGCTATTTTTCTGTTTTGGAAAAAACAAGTCAAAAATAGAAAATGCTAAAATAATTTTATAGTGAACATTTCAGTACCGGTTTCGGTCATTTTGAGACCTTTTCAACTGTAACGATTAAATAATTAAATTTAGAAAAATTAGAAGAAAAGTTTTTTTAAAGGAATATTTCTATATTTGGAGGATAGTGTTCAGATATAAGTGGCATTCTGCCTTTCTCTGACTCCCTTGTTTGCACTTGTGTGTTCTCTTCTTGGACGGGTCGTTCGGAGTGTTCTATCCTCAGTCGAGTTCCAGATTATCTTTGCAATTTCGGCTGGTTAAGGCAATGTACGCCATGATAGATCGCTAGCCACTACACATTCTTTATTTTCTCTCCTTGTTTCTTTCTGTGTTCCTTTCTATGGAAGAGCGCAGGCTCGAAACTTTAAGACTTTTCCAACGACCTCGAACACACAAGTGCAAACAAGGGAGTCAGAGAAAGGCAGAATGCCACTTATATCTGAACACTATCCTCCAAATTAGAGAATATTCTTTAAAAAAAACTTTTCTTCTAATTTTTCTAAATTTAATTATTTATCGTTACAGTTGAAAAGGTCTCAAAATGACCGAAACCGGTACTGAAATGTTCACTATAAAATTATTTTAGCATTTTCTATTTTTGACTTGTTTTTTCATATATCCAACTCGTCTGTGTTCCTTTTCACCTTATACATATATATATATATCTTATATATATATATATATATATATATATATATATATATAATATATTATAAATATATATATATATATATATATATAAAAGGGCTTAGTAAAATAAATTACTTGCCGATACTGAACTCATTAGAAATAGCAGCTAAAAAACCTTTTTTAAAACTATTCTAATACTTAAAGAAAACCTCTCTCAATAGTGGTTTGCTCAATTCAACTCACGCAAATATGGGGGTAGTAGAGAGCATTAAAAAATCAAGTGCAAAGGTTATTTGAGAACGTACGTTTCAAGATTAGTCAAAGTCGACATTTCTATCATCAGCTCAGAACTCCCTGGTTTGGATTGAAACACTGAAAGTGGAGCATACCCTTTCGGCTTCCTCTCGCTTCTGAAGATCTGCTCGTAACTAACAGTGCCCAACAAACTCAAAAATGCAAGCGAAGAATTTCTGCTCTCCCTTTCCACCAGCGTGGGTTAAAATCAGTAAAACACTATGCTTTTTTCGGTAAATCCGCGGCATATATAGAGAGAGAGATGAATTATAATTTCAACCATTGAGGGTAAATTAATTAATTAATCAATTTCACCAAGTATTCAGTATGCAAAGGGACATTTAGGCGAATTCAAATTATTACATTATAAAAAGGGGCTTAGTAAAATAAATACTTTTAATGTCTTCTACCCATATTTGCGTGAGTTGAATTGAGCAAACACTATATGAGAGAGGTTTTCTTTAAGTATTAGAAATAGTTTAAAAAAGTTTTTTTAGCTGCTATTTCTAATGAGTTCAGTATGCGGCAAAGTAATTTATTTTACTAAGCCTTTTATATAATGTAATAATTTGAATTCGCCTTAAATGGTCCCTTTGCATACTGAATACTTGGTGAAATTGATTAATTAATTAATTTTACCCTCAATTGTTGAAATTATATATATATCATATATATATATATATATATATATATATATATATAGTACATATTATATATATATATATATTGGCCTGCTCGCTTAGCCAGCGGGGTGGCGTCATTCAAAGGCTAAAACAATGCGAACGCATTGTGACCAGCGATGTGGAACACTGATGGTCTGGTCGGTCACGTGATTACGTGAAGATATATATATATATATATATATATATATATATATATTATATATAGGACAAGAACGCAAGACATCCATACAGACGATACAAAGAAAACAAGGACGGGTCGTTCGGAGTGTTCTATCCTCAGTCGAGTTCCAGATTATCTTTGCAATTTCGGCTGGTTAAGGCAATGTACGCCATGATAGATCGCTAGCACTAAACATTCTTTATTTTCTCTCCTTGTTTCTTTCTGTGTTCCTTTCTATGGAAGAGCGCAGGCTCGAAACTTTAAGACTTTTCCACTTCCCGAGCGTTAAACTAATACATCTGTTTGTTGTCTACACCACCTGTCTTCGTCTTTTGTATTTTTTGTGAATTCTCCCATATATTATATATATATATATATATATATATATATATATATATATATATATATATAATATATATATATATGTACATATATATATATATATATATTGCCTGCTCGCTTAGCCAGCGGGGTGGCGTCATTCAAAGGCTAAAACAATGCGAACGCATTGTGACCAGCGATGTGGAACATCTGATGGTCTGGTCGGTCACGTGATTACGTGATATATATATATAGTATATATATATATATATTATATATTATATAGGACAAGAACGCAAGACATCCATACAGACGATACAAAGAAAACAAGGACGGGTCGTTCGGAGTGTTCTATCCTCAGTCGAGTTCCAGATTATCTTTGCAATTTCGGCTGGTTAAGGCAATGTACGCCATGATAGATCGCTAGCCACTACACATTCTTTATTTTCTCTCCTTGTTTCTTTCTGTGTTCCTTTCTATGGAAGAGCGCAGGCTCGAAACTTTAAGACTTTTCCACTTCCCGAGCGTTAAACTAATACATCTGTTTGTTGTCTACACCACCTGTCTTCGTCTTTTGTATTTTTTGTGAATTCTCCCCTATATATATATATATATATATATATTATATATATATATATATATATTATATATATATATATATATATATATATATATGCATATATATTTTTATCTTTTATTTCTTTATTCGTTTCAGTCATTTGACTGCGGCCATGCTGGACCACCGCCTTTAGTCGAACAAATCGACCCCCAGAACTTATTCCTTGTAAGCCTAGTACTTATTCTATCAGTCAGTTATGCCTAACCGCTAAGTTATGGGGACATAAACACACCAGCATTGGTTCATTGGTTGTCAAGCGATGTTGGGGGGACAGACACATAAACGTATAGATACATATATATATATATATATGCATATGTATATATATATATATACATATGTATATATATGCATATATATATATAATATATATATGCATATGTATATATATATATACATATGTATATATATGCATATATATATATGCATATATATATATCTATATGCATTTATATATATATATGCATTTATATATGTATATGCATATATATATTATATATATGCATTTATATATATATATATGCATATATATATACATGCATTTATATATATATAATATGCATATATATGTATATATGTATATATGCATATTTATGTTTGCATATATATATATGCATATTTATATGTGCATATATATATATGCATATTTATATGTGCATATATATATGTATATATATATGCATATATACATATATGTGTGTGTGTGTGTGTGTGTGTTGTGTGTGTGTGTGTGTGTGTGTGTGTGTGTGTGTGTTAATGTTTGTTTTTATCTTCAGTCATAATAAAAAGAATTTTACATTAATCTAATGGGTTACTCTATACTTTGTAGAGTACAAATTTATTATTCTTAAACAATAATAGTTTTGAAACAGAATTGAAGAAATATTTATAAACACAAAACCAACAGACTCTATCTCCATGAAACAATGAACACCTGGAGAGAATCATACAGACCAACAACCTTTACACATACCTACATTCTTTTGTGAATATCAAAGCACTAGAAAAAAATCTTCTCTACTACCAACACCTGACTAATAATTCCCACCTTCTAGATAAAAAGAGGAATACCCTAAATAACAACAAGTAAAGAAATTGACCAGGTAAAACATACCAACAGTGTGCGCTCTTTTGTAAGCCCCTAAAAATTCCATTACAAAGTGTTGACACAGCCAAGTAGTAAGTTTTTAAATGCGGGTCTTTATACCTTTGACCTTTACATTGTCAAAGCGAAGGATTAAAAATTAAATCCAATAAAGCCAAAAATAATTAAAACTACCGACACATTCTATAAAAACCTACCAAAAGGGACACACCTAAATATGCACACCTGATTACACAGTTCTACATACATGAATACAATGTAAACAATAATATAACTGAGATGTCGAGGTGATCACTCAAAGACACAACGCATCGCTCGGCCTGGAAATCGAAACCATGACTTCGCGATCATGTGTGCAACAACCTGAACACCAGGCCACGCGCCCTCACAGACAGACAGAGAGACTGACAGACACACATACAGACAGACACACACACACAGAGATAGATAGATAGATAGATAGATAGATAGATAGATAATAGATAGATAGATAGATAGATAGATAGATAGATAGATAATAGATAGATAGATAGATAGATAGAAATAATATATACATACATTAATCAATAACTAATATTTTATTTCTTTTGCGAAGTACGGAAGTTAACTCTAGACATGTTCCTGTGTTTTTCTGACCTCATCGTGGAAGCATAGCCCTGAAATAATGACGAAGGATTACCGGTAAATGCGAGAAGAACAATTTGATTTTTAATGTCAAAATGATTTTTTTCCTTGCAGGTATGAAAAAGCATAACATAATTTAACTATCCAAGTTGTATTTAGAGATATATCCGTACAACTTTTGACTTTAGCATTAAAAGAACTTCTTATACACTTCCCTTTAAAAGAAACCTAAATACTCTTCTTGATTTTTTAAGTGCTTTTTTGCACGTTTTTATTATAAACATCTACTTAAAACAATCCTATCATTCATTTTCTTTATGTACACTTATCTGTTCTGTCTTGCATGAGATATTGACTTTTAACGATGAAAGATGAAAATCTGGAAATTTCTCAATAAAACAACAGGAAATTTGCAAAGCTAGTTTTGTTCGTTTGTTTTTTGTTTTGTGTTTTTTTTTTTCTTGGAAATCTTTGACTAAGAACGTAATTCTATTTAAATTGCAACATATATATATATTTCTTTACTATCCACAAGGGGCTAAACATAGAGGGGACAAACAAGGACAGACAAACGGATTAAGTCGATTACATCGACCCCAGTGCGAAACTGGTACTTATTTATCGACCACGAAAGGATGAAAGGCAAAGTCGACCTCGGCGGAATTTGAACTCAGAACGTAACGGCAGACGAAATACCGCTAAGCATTTCGCCCGGCATGCTAACGATTCTGCCAGCTCGCCGCCCTCAAATTGTAACATATATAGGCATCGAGACGGCAGAATTATTAGCAAACCAGGGTGAAATACTTCACAGCATTTCGACTATCCATTCGTTCTGAGCTCAAATTCCACCGAAGTCGATTTTGCCTTTCATCCTTTCGGGATCGATAAAATAAGTACCAGTTGAGCAATTAGGTCGACGTACTTGCTGACCTCGTGCCCAATTTTGAATCTAATATATATATGCGCTGGCTCCGCCGAGGTCAACTTTGCATTTCATTCTTTCTCGGTCGATGAAATAGGCACTAGTTGCGCAGTAGGGTCAATGTAATTGACTAGCCCCTTACCCCAAAACTTCAGGCCTATATTAGAAAGAGACATATAGGTGCATGTGTGGCTGCATCTGTATACTAAGAAGCTCGCGTTCAGTCCTACTGCGCAGCACCTTGAGCAAATGTTTTCTATTGTAGCCGCAGGTTAAACAAGCCTTGCGAGTGAATTTCGTAGACGGAACCTGTATGGAAGTGCAGTGTATATGTATATGTGTGAGAGTGTATATGTGTGTGTGCGTGTCTTTGTGTCTGTGTCTCTCCCCACAACCACCACTCTACAACCGGTGTTGGTTTGCTTAAGTCCCTGTAACTTGGTGATTTGACAAAAGAGCCGATAGAATAAGTACCAGACTTTCAAAAATAAGTAACGGAGTCGATTTGTACAACTAAAAGCCTTCGAGTCGGTGCCCCAGCATGATCGCAATCCAATGACTGAAACAAATAAATAAAAAATCTTTATTTCTTTAATGTATCCAGCACATCAACACGTAAACTCTTTTTGCGCCCAGAAGTATACGAGGAATCAATTTCCATTGCTTTCATAAATAAAATTAAAAATAAATGCGCCCTTTTAAAGCCTAGCTAGGCTCATAGGCCCGGTTTCTCGGTTTCCATGGCGTATGTGTTCCCCAGCTGGACGGGACGCCAGTCCATCGCAGCGTTACTCATTTTTGCCAGCTGAGTGGACTGGAGCAACGTGAAATGAAGTGTTTTGCAAAAGAACACAACGCGTCGCCCGGTCCAGGAATTGAAACCACAATCTTACGATCATGATGCTGACACCCTAACCACTAAGCCACGCGCCTCCACTACTGTCATAAATAGACACAATATTATCTAGAAGAGTCCTACTTCAGAATAGAGCCCGACAATCGTCTAGTTATGATTTGGTTCTGAACACAAGCTGCATGTATTGACTGCTGTGGCGGCTACTGTGATGATTGCTGACGCTACTTTAGACTCACCATGCATAAAATTCCGCCACCACGTTGAGATCTTCCCCTGTTACAAGGTTATTCCCAGCATGTTTTAAACACGAATCAATATCATCAAATATTCAATATCAACAGATAGAAAATCATAATATTTGAATTTATTACACTCTTTCAATCGGAACCAGAAAATCTAATAAAATACAAGATCAAATTATAAAGCAATTAGTTAAACAATGTTTTATTTAAATTATATTCACAAGACAATTGAACATAATAGGAACTAGAAAGTGTACCGTTCTACTCAGTTGTATAGCTGTAATTTCTACAATGGCTTCGGTAGGAAAAACGACATTGATTTGGTGCATAACAAATGAAAGAAGATTTGATTTTTAAGTAAGAATTGTTCGACAATCTAATACTTTCTAATATGCATACATTAAGAATATGACCTTTTATTGAATTGCTGAAATAAGCGATACGATATTCAATTTGCTATTCTGATAATAAACTTAAGATCAAAGTCGAGTTCTAATCTGTATAAGTCAATCTGGTTATGTGTGCATTTACAGAAATTGAACATCGAAGAACATTGGTGACAAGTTCGTATAAAGAGTGTCTTTTCTTTAACTTTTTCTCAGTTCTTTATTTTATGGATCCCTTCATTGCAAGTAAGCTCCTATTATTTTTAAACATTTCTCGGGGAGAGGCTGATTTCGCACACCAGCTGTTGATTTTAATGTTAACTCTTCTTCGGCTTCCGTATTTCTTCAACCGTTTATTTCTTTTCGACTGTCTTTCTTACTCGTTCAGTCATAATCAATACAGAAACATTATCACGTATCTTCTCCAGCTTACATACAAGAACATTACACTTTCGTGGTTTCTCTTACTACGTTTCATAAATTTTTGGTTTTGAAATAATCCTCATCAAACGACCGACGCCGCTTATATAACAATGACGCTCATTTACAACTATCACGCAATGTCAGGACAAAGAAACACACGCACGCACATACACACACATTACATACACACACACACATACATACACACACACACATACATACACACACACATACATACATACATACATACATACATACATACATACATACATGCATGCATGCATGCATGGATGCATGCATGACGTGCTACTTTCAGTTTCTGTCTACCAAATTCACTCACCAGGCTTCAGCCAAACCACTTTTTGGCTTATCAGTGAAAATTATGTTACTTACTATACGAAGGCGCGTGGCCTAGTGGCTAAGACGTTACACTTGCGATCGGAGGTTCGATTCCGGGACCAATCAATGTATTCCTGAGCAAAACCCTTCCTATCACGTTGTTCCTGCCCTCTCAGTCAATGCTCAAATGATAATCGTTATATTCCTTTGTTTTACTGTTGGTCTGATATGATTTATTAGCCATTTCGTAAATGTATTTCGATTGAAATACACTGTCTTTGTTTCAAATACTATCTTTTAAATAACGAAAGAATTTAGTAAAATAACTTTGTTATTTTGAAGCTGGTGCCTGGGACATAAATTAATAAACTATCATGAAGTAAACTTCTAATTTAGATCACTTTAAAACATGAACCATAGAACTGATCTCAGGGCGGTTTGGTATCACAAGAGTTAAGACATACTTATTCACGATTCACGCACGTCAACGTGGACGTCGCCGCGACCGATGCCGGCTGTCGTGGTTGATACCGTGCTATCCACATTTTGTTTCACCTGTATAAATCTCTCCTCATTCTGGAGACTAATATCTTCAGTTTTTCTATTGACATATACAACCCATCATCGTGTTCCTTTTGCAGAATAATTTACTAGTTTCTCATCAGAGATTTACTTATCAATCCATCCTAACTCTTTACATCTACATTCGTCTACTGAACATAATTTATCAAATACGAAAACTACAAACTAGCAGGCTTTTCTGTTTTAATAATTTTTAAAATGTGAATTGTCACCTAATATATTTCGCTGTATTTGCTATAAAATGAAACATTTTCATAATGAATAATTCAGTCAATTTAAAGTCTGGACGACAGAAGCATTAAACTAATTTCAGTAGTGTTTGTTCTCTGGAGAAAGCGTTTTTGGAACTCTTTGAAGTGGTTTACGTATAAAATATCTCATAAAAATTGAAGAAAAGTTGATAGTGTTTGCAGTAGTGACATTAATGTAAGAGAAATTCTCTGCAAACTGCAAACCTATCAAAAAGATCTATCATTGAACACTGTGTGTGTGTGTGTAAGTGTGTGTGTGTGTGTGTGTGTGTGTGTGTGTGCGTGTGCGTGCGTGTGTGTGCGCATATGTGTGTGCGTGTGTGTGTGCGCGTGTGTGTGCGTGTGTGTATGTGTGTGTGCGCGCACGCTTATGCGTGTGCATGCGTGTGTGTGTGTGTGTGTGTGTGTGTGTGTGTGTGTGTGTGTGTGTGTGTGTGTGTTTGTGTGTGTGGTTGTGCGTATGGGTGTGTTAGTATTAAAAGAAACCAGTTCAGAAAAGGAGATAACTTAATATTGAGTTACCTACGATTAATAGAAACCTCAACAGAGAAGCTGTTGCTATGAATGTGTTAATGCTTCTACCACTACCATAACTTAAATGGTTAGAAGAGGACTCTTTTCTAAATGAGTTTTTGGGGTGGAGGCGATCACTAAAGATTGTAAACTATAAATTATGTCCTCAGAGCAAGTTGGAGGATGCCTTTGTGGACATCAACTGGGTGGCATTTTAGGGGATGTGATCCTAGGATGTCTACATGTAGTGGTAGTACCCTCTCAGACATAAGTGCAGTATTACATTGTTGGTCTTGCTTGAGTATATGAAGGATAATTGTTGGGAATTGAAGGTGGCGAGCGGTAGAAACGTTAACACGCCGGGCGAAATGCGAAACAATATTTCATCTGTCTTTACGTTCTGAGTTCAAATGCCGCCGAGGTCGACTTTGCCTTTCATCCATTCGGGGTCGATAAATTAAGTACTGGGGTCGATCTAATCGACTGGCCCCTCCCCAAAAATTTCGGGCCTTGTGCCTAGAGTAGAAAAGAATAATTGTTGGGAATTGGGGTATTTACTGGCTCTAAAATAAAAGTCGTTTTGTGGTGTAGTGTTTGACAGATTGAAGACGCGAGATTAACAGTGACGGTAAAGCCCGACATTTGTAGCAAATTTGGGGGTTGTAGGCGCATATTGCTCATATTTAGGTGATGGATACAATATTGTTTTCTTGATAAGTGTAGCCATTGTATTTGTGCTATGCAAGGAGACGAGTTTAGCATGACCCCCATTAGAAAATGCTTCAGCGATTTCTTTGTTAAGTTAGCAGAACTTTGGCGAGAGGTGTTTAAGCTGCACGTGCATGGCGCTTGGGTGCGAGTGGTTAGGGAGGAAAGGAAGGTGGTGTCTTCTGCAGAGGCATAGATTTTGCTGGAGATGCCGACAAGAAGGTCGAACATTATTTTTAATACAACTATATCAACATCAACGGCACTTGTCACTAATTCCATAATTATCAATGAGGGAGCTTCAACACGGTCGTTCAAGAGAAATAGCAGCCAAGTTTCTCTCCAATTATACTCTAGTGATTTAAAACATAAGATAGTGCAGGTGTTGATACGTTATATCTTAAAATATGATGGGTTGATCATAACTGGAATGTCTTTGATCCTACTTGATCAGGACTAACCTAGGGTTAAACAACAACTAAATACAAGTGATGCTGAGGTGCCAGCTCAGAAATTAAGGAGTCTTGAGAGTATTGAGTTGCTCCATAGGCACTACACTTCTCGGATCCGCTCCAAGGGCCCCAAATATGGGTCAAGGAGCAGAAGATAGTGCTGTGGCTACGTCATACAGGACTCAGAGAAGAGTAGTCACACTGTGTATGGACATACCATGACAAACCGTCTGTCGAGTTTTTTTAGTCAACTCATTTTATTTTTTAGTACGATTTTGTACCAGACATAGCTTGAAGCTACTGTAGCATAAGAAACTACGAAAGAAAATAAGGGACCTACAAATTCAAATGATGTTGATTGACAGAAAGATTAAAGGACTAAATATCATTGACCAGAGGAAAATAAGACGATGATAGTGAGTCTCAAAGAGCAGCAATTCGAAGAAAGAAGCAATTAAAATAAAAGATTTTAGGATTAACAGGAAACTCAGCAGAAAAACGATGCACCTAGTAAGATAAGTTGGTGTGTTTAGAAGTCTTAACAGAGACTATTAGATCAGAAAGTTTAATCAGAACAATGTCCACAGAAATACCGGTAGAAAAGATACAAAGATACATTTCGACGATGAGCTAAAGACTCCAACCTAGTAGAATGAAGAAGACCTACGATGTTAACAACTCGATTCTGAATCCGACTGATTCTACTTTTCTCTTGCTCTCTTAAGCTTATCATTGAAATATATGGTGGACCTGCGGGATACATGCGACAATGGTGGGCTTGTGAGGAGCATGTGACAATGACGAACATGTCCTTTGCCTTGGTGGTAAGCTCGGGAGAGCAGGGGTCTAAAAGAGTAAATCGTAAATAAATTGACAGCAAGCAATGGGAGACAGTTATTGTATCTTTCCCCACAAAAATCATAAATTTTCAAACTATAGTAGTAAGGCCCATGGTCGTCGACGCTGTAGGAATGGTACATGATGAGAGAGAAATACAAGACCACTATTTCTAGGAGCGCAGCAGCAATTACAGCTGCTGCTGCTATAAAAGTGATAGCATCTACTTTTAGGGCTACTACCACCACCAGCCTCATTACTATAACAACGATTGATGCAGCATGAAAAACGAGTAAAACATACAACGAATTCACCAAGTAACTATTTAAAAGTGAGAACTCATAAGCTAAAAAGCAACAAGTACATCACAACAACAGCATTATCAGAAACAGCAACAACAACTTGTTCCAACAATAGGAAATGCAACAGCAAGAACGGACGGCCATTATCACAGCAACAATTCCCAATCCTAACGCGAACGGTTTTCATTGGACAATGAAAAATGAGATTTGAACTGCTTTTCAACAGCACTGAAAACTTCAATATTGATTTTTCAACTGTATCATTTAAAATTCTTTCCTTTTTCCCTGAAGGAGACGACGAAGTTAAGATATTATATTCCTCTGAACAGAAGCAAACGATCGAGCGCATGAAATCTTAGCAAATAAACAAATAAATTAAGGAATAAATGAATTAATTAATTAAAACATAAACAAAAGCTGATAATATCTTGGTGCTATAATAAATGTAACGAGGGACTGCTGCTGTCATTGCTGCTGCTGTTTCTGTTGTCCATCGTTTCCCGTTTATCTCTTATAATGAAATAATTGCTTTGTTGGTTTTCTTCTTTTTCTCTCCTCTTTCACTTTTGTCACCCCCTCTCTCTCTCCCCCTCTCATCTCTCTCTTTCTCTCTCTTTTTCTCTCTAGTTCTCTCTTTTTCTCGTTCTTATTCCCCCTCATTCTCTCTCTCTCTCTCTCTCTCTCTCTCATCTTCTCTCTCGCTCTTGTCCCCCTTTCTCACTCTCTCTCATCTTCTCTCTCTTTCTCGCCCTCGCCCTCGTTCTCTCTCTCTCTCTCGCTCTTGTCCCCTCTTTCACTCTCTCTTTCTCTCTCGCTTTTGTCTTCACTCTCTCTGTCTCTCTTTCTCTCTGTGTATTTGTGTGTATGCGTATTTGTATGTCTGTGAGTCTTTGCGTGCGTGTGTGTGTGAGTGTATGTGGGTTTGTGTGTGTGTTTTCTGCTTGTATCTGTGTGTACACGTATTTGTTCGCGTGAAGGTATTTGTTTGGGTGTATGGTACATCTGTGTGTGTGCGTGTATGTGTGTGTTTTATTTTGTGTGAATGGATATGTGTTTTAACAGTTCATCATCCCCTTTCTGTTAAGAACAGTGTTAAAAGTACCTAGTGTACAAACAAACAAAGCCACAATTTGATACATTTATATTAAAGAATAAACCCTTGTCCACAATAGGCATACGGCCTGAAATTTGGGGAGACAGGGCTAGCTGATTAATCGACCCCAATACTCAAATGGTACTCATTTTTATCGTCTACGAAAAGATGAAAGGCAAAGTCGACTTCGGCGGATTTTGAACACGAAACTTAATTTTGTCAGGCGTACGTACTAACGACTCTGCAAGCTAGTACGCCGGACAAAATACTTATCAGTATTTCTACCGGTTTTGCGTTCTGAGTTCAAATCCCATGCCTTTCATTTTTTCGTGGTCGATAAAATAAGTAACACTCATGCAGTGGGGCCGATGCAATCGACTTATCCCCTCCTCCAGAAATTTCAAGTCTTATGCATATTCTAGAAAGTATATTAAAGAACAGAGTATTAGAACTTATCTGAAATGAGGCGACGAGCTGGCAGATACGTTAGCACGCCGGGCGAAATGCATAGCCGTATTTCGTCTGCCGTTACGTTCTGAGTTCAAATTCCGCCGAGGTCAACTTTGCCTTTCATCCTTTCGGGGTCGATAGACTAACTACCAGTTACGCACTGAGGTCGATGTAATCGACTTAATCCGTTTGTCTGTCCTTGTTTGTCCTCTCTGTGTTTAGCCCCTTGTGGGTAGTAAAGAAATAGGTATTTCGTCTGCCGTTACGTTCTGAGTTCAAATTCCGTCGAGGTGGACTTTGCCTTTCATCCTTTCGGGGTCGATAAACTAAGTACCAGCTGTGTACTAGGGTCGACCTAATCTACTGGCCCCCTCCCCCAAAATTTCTGGCCTTATGCCTAGAGCAGAAAAGAACTTACCTGAAATACATGTTTGTTGGGGTTTTTTTTTTAAATAAAATGCTTAGTTTAATATAGGCGTAGACATGACTGTGTTGTGAAGAAGCTTGCTTTGCAAGCACGTGCTTTCAGGCTCAATCCCACCACGTAGCACCTTGGGGAAGTTTCTTCTACAATAGGCCCGAATCGACCAATGCCTTGTGAGTGAATTTTGGTAGACAGAAACTGTGTGGAAACCCGTCGTATATGTATATATACGAGCGCGCGCGCGCGTGTGTGAGTGTGTGTGTGTGTATGTGTGTGTGTGTGTGTGTGTGTATGTGTGTGTGTGTGTTGTGTGTGTGTGTGTGTGTGTGTGTGTGTGTGTTTCCCCATCACTACTTGACAACCGGTGCTGGTTTATGTGTCCGAAACTTTACAGTTCGGCAAAAGAGATCGGTAGGATATATATCAAACTTTAAAATAAGTACTAGGGTCGATTTGTTCGATTAAACCCTTCAAGGCGGTGCCCCAGACTGGCCACGGTCTAGTAAGTGAAACAAGTAAAAGGTAATACAAAACTGCTTTTCCAGAATATTGCCCGAGTTTATTGAATTTACAAAGCGGCACCTATGAAACACAGATTCTACCGAATTATGATATATTCCGCTGTATTGGAGCTCAGTCTTAAAAAGAAATGATTGTATCCAATAAATTACAATGCTATTATCAGTCCGAATATACTTGAGACACGTTCGAACCGGTGAACAAGCTACTCACTGCGTTTTGTCACGGAAAATATATCCCGTTTGTTGACAAAGGATGTGAATACACCTATATCAGCTTACAGCGCCACCTACCCAGACCGTGTGATCAAGCATTTCGGAGTAGTTATCTCCTCTTCGATCACGGACATAAGGTAGGCGGCGCTACGAACTAATTAAAGAGAGTGATTCTATTATGCTTTTCCAGTTGCCATACAGCGACTGGCAACGCTGTGCGACGGCTCACCGTAAATAAATTAAAGAAGGGGAGGGGCTTTAAGCACCATTTTCCGTTACAATCGTAGTGAGTAGCTTGTTCACCGATTCAAAAGTACCTCATGCATATTCGGACAGATAATAACATAACAATTTTACTTATCACTGCTTAGCGCTCCATCTTTTCAATAAATTAAATAATTTTACCCCAAAACTAGAATTGTAAGGTTGCTTTTTGTTTAAGCTTTTTGTTACCATATTTTTGTTGAAATAAACTGATTTTGTTTCGATTAATTTTGAAAATAAAGTGTTTGATGGAATAATTTTACTCATTATTAACCCAATGTTTGGAACATAAATCAACATGGAAAAAAGTTTATATGAAAAAGGTTTAAAGGCTGCGAGAATTGTGTCACATCCACAAGCAGGAGTTACGCTCCGTGAACTCTCGTGAACATTCGTAAACTCTTACAATCAATCCCTGTTTCGTCTGCATCGCATTCTACGAAATAATTAAATCGTGTTTTATGTTTATTTTGTTTTGTTTTTGTTTCTTGTGTCTTTTATGTTAACCAACATACAGAAGAACCATTACTCTTTTACTCTTTTCTCTTTTACTTGTTTCAGTCATTTGACTGCGGCCATGCTGGAGCACCGCCTTTAGTCGAGCAAATCGACCCCAGGACTTATTCTTTGTAAGCCCAGTACTTATTCTATCGGTCTCTTTTGCCGAACCGCTAAGTGACAGGGACGTAAACACACCAGCATCGGTTGTCAAGCAATGCTAGGGGGACAACATAGACACACACACTTATATATATATATATATACATATATACGACAGGCTTCTTTCAGTTTCCGTCTACCAAATCCACTCACAAGGCATTGGTCGGCCCGGGGCTATAGCAGAAGACACTTGCCCAAGATGCCACGCAGTGGGACTGAACCCGGAATCATGTGGTTGGTTAGCAAGCTACTTACCACACAGCCACTCCTTAGAATATATTAAGGATCTTTACCTTTTAACCTACAGATTTAAAAAATAAATTTTTGTAACTAAACACTTTCAAACTTCGGACACTGGTAGAATGTGTCATATAAAACATGTTTTACTCTTAGCATTTTTGAGAAGTTATTTCACGTTTTGCAATATACCTAGATCTGTGGTATATTGCAAAACTAATACAATGCCTTATAAGTTACATTATATGTAATACCAAATAGATGAATTTTCATTTTAGTCAACCCTAATAACTTTAGAAAGGTAAAAATTGTAATAGCCATCCATGTATCATAGTTAACGTATATATACACCGTTGACAGGCAAGATGGTGTGGTTTTCGTCCGAGATAAAAAAAAAAAAGTCTCTCAGACGTGGTGATTTAAAAGCGCCATATATCAGAGGGATTCGAAAGATCCTCCTGGCTGCGGCTAACGAAAACACCAGATGCATTCCGGCCTTCTTGGCTCTTGTCAATTGTATCTTATCCTAGCCATATGCCTAGACGAAATTTTCTACCTCCAATGCATAGTAAATAATACATTCACTGATACTGCGAAAAGTTGTTGGACTGAATAAAAATTCCGTGTACGCAATTGGAGTAGCATTCAATTAAATTAACCATTTATGTATCATACTTTTTTTAACATTTAGACGCCGTTGACAGGCAAGATACTGCGGTTTTCGTCCGAGATAAAATTTATAGATGTGGTGAACTAAAAACAAAATATATGTCTGATGAAGACGAAAAATCATTCTGGCAAAGGTCTACTGAGAACACCAGATGCATTTCCGCCTTTCTGGTCTTTGTCAATGGCGCGCGCTCGCAGCCACCTTTCCTAAATTTATTGGTAGTGCAAATGAAATGGAATTAATAATCAGAAATCAAAAAGCAGGTCACCGACTCAGCTCGCCTTAATATGTAGCGAGTGAGGATTACTCCATGGATATAACTATATCTTCTGACAAGGTAAAAGTCAAAATTGTTTAACAATCGATGTGCAAGCGACTTAATTGTAACTCAGAGAAAGTAGGTGTTGAAATTTATCAATAAACTTTCTATGCTGCCGTTTACATCATCTTACCCCGCGGAATATATTATCTTGAGGTTAGAAGGCCACAAATTTGTAGACAAATGTTTCATTTCTCCAAGTGAAATGAATTGATTTAAATCGGAAACGTGGCTGGATCATGGACATGATTGACCTTGCTCTAGGATATGCTGCCCCATAGAATATATAACTATCGTTCGAAGCATTAACCTACAGCAGAAATAATTTCCTTAGAAATCTTGTTCGTTTTAACATTGATGTTTGCCTGAGCACTGAATTAATAACGAGGAAATCTGTATATAATATCGTGAATATTTATTGAAATTTTACTCGAATCCCTCCAGCATTTGTATAGAGCGTTAATCAAATACACAATGCAATCTGTTTCTTCAGTTTCTAATTCTGTATGACATGATTTAAGAAATTAACGGCTAATGTTTGAATTACATTTCTAAAGAAGAAATTAAATTTGGAGTTATTTATTTAAAAATCTTTTGAAACATTTGTATAGAATTTTCATAATCACTAATTTTACTTCTTCACATTGCATGAAATTATTAAAGTATTGGCGCCGTTATTAACTAATATTTGAATGTATTTCTAAAAGAGAAGAATAAGATATAAAAATAGAAAATTATTTCAGACTCTATGCATCGAGTGGATTTCTTGGGAATTCAATTTCGTTTTCTATTTTTATTTTTATTTTCCCTTTTTTTCTTTCTTTTTCTATTCAATTTTATCTGAATGGAAATTTCACGGTGCTTTGAAAATAATTCTTTCAAATACGTCAACATTTTATTTCACGTTAGTAGAAATGAGTTGTAAATAAAACTCTATAGCGTTTAGAAGCATCGGTTATTCGCCTAAGTTCGTCGGGGGATCGGATGCTGGTAATTGAGAATGCATCGTTTGTACTTATATTCATAATACAATTTATTTACACAGAATAAAATATATGAAAGGTCTTCGAAGTTCTATAGAATTTCTAAAACTTCTTAATTATTTCCAATTATTATTGTAAGCATGACTTCTTATTTAAAGCATTGAACATCACTGAAACATTAAATGCAATATTTGGGGGAATTTTTTCTTTTTAATATCCCAATCTTAATAACTTTGGTATTTTTTATATATATATATAAAGCGGTGAGCTGGCGAAATCGTTAGCACGCCGGACAAAATGCTTAGCGGCATTTCGTCCGTCTTTACGTCCTGAGTTCAAATTCTGCCGAAGGCGACTTTGCCTTTCATCTTTTCGAGATTGATAAAATAAATACCAGTTGAGTACTGGGGTTGATGTAATCGACCTAATCCTTGCCCTGAATTGCTGGCCTTGTGCCAAAATTTGAAACCGATATTTTTTAGATATAAGGCAGCGAGTTGGCCGAATCGTTAGCACGCCGGACAAAATGCTTAGCAGCATTTCGTCCGTTTATACGTTCTGAGTTCAAATTCCATTAAAGCCGACTCTCCCTTTCATCCTTTCAAAGTTGATAAAATAAGTACCAGTTGTGTACTGGGATTGATGTAATCGACTAGACCCCTCTCTCAAAATTTCGGGCTTTGTGTCTATAGCAGAAAAGATATTTCTTAGATATGCTTTCTTTCTCTTGTGCGGGTGTGTGAGCGCACGCGTGTGTGTGTGTACGTGTTTGCAGCTCATAATCATAAAAATGGTTTCCTACGTCCCGTTCCACATGGTGATTGAGAGATGGCATCAGCATATGATTTATTATATCAACATATTTAATTGCTACTGAATCAGGCACATAAATCTCTGAACGAGGTATAAACAGTAACTGCACGACAATGTGAGGTATACTTGCCATCTCAATATGGCTAACCACTAAGGGTGGGTGTAACTGTAGCTTGTAGCCCCAGGAGAACATCGTCTCCAGCTGGCTTTAGGCACACTTTCTGTGCCCTTATTATTGCTTGCATACAGTTTTTCGAGATCAGTGACGAAAAGTTACTGGAGAAACGATATAAGGATTTGCATTGGAACACCTTTTCATCGAAAACCGGTGATTGTCGTACGCTGATGACAGGTCAAAACCTAGAAACTGCAGTCCGTGCGTATCACTTAGGTTGACGAGGGAAGGGTGACCGCCCTTTGCAAATACCATAAGGGCACAGAAAGTGTGCCTAAAGCCAGCTGGAGACGATGTTCTCCTGGGGCTACAAGCTACAGTAACTCCCACCCTTAGTGGTTAGCCATATTGAGATGGCAAGTATACCTCACATTAATGTGAAATTGCTTTGCTTTTAATTTTGTTTGTCGTTTCATTAAGATACTTTTGGGTCCTTGTTATACTTTAGTGTATTTAACTTCTTCGGTTCATAGTTATATGCTATGCCGGTCCAGGTATGGGTGTGTATAGTAGGAAGTTTGCTTCCCAACTATACGGTTCCGGGTTCACTCTCACTACGTGCACCGTGGGCAAGTGTCTTCTACTATAGCCTAGGGCCGACCAAAGCCTTGTGAGTGGATTTGTGAGTGGAATACGAGAAGTTGTATCTTCTTCCATCTCACAAGAGTTTCTGGTGAACTCAGTTGACGCATTTCCTGGGCGACTCAAGAAGCTGGTGGCGACATCTGAAGGCCATATCGAATTTTAAATAAAACCTCATACTATAAGCTTTCCTCTCATATCCATTTTTTTTTTTTGGTAAAAATTACAATTAATAAATATTCTATAAGTATTTTAAAATTGGGAGTTACTTTTCAATCACCCTGTATATTAAATATAGATCTTTTAATAAATATAGTTTTTTTTTTACTACATTTAATATTGCCGTACAATGCGAGACATAATGATTGTTAGTGAAGTGTGGGATTTTCGTCAAAAAATTATAGTAGTACCGGATAGCCTTCGGTGTTTGCATTCTGTTACAGACACACCATAAACTCTATAGTGGACGCATGCGTGACTGTGAGTCCTACTGATACTTATTTTATCGACCCTGAAAGGATAAAAGCCAAAGTCGACCTCGTAGAGTTTAAACTTAGAATGTAAAGCCGTTGAGCATTGTTGTGCAGCATGCTAACGATTCTGCTATCTCGCCACCTTAATATATTTTCAAAATAATAGCTTCAAATTTTGACACAAGGCCAGCAATCCTGGGAAAAGGTTGAAGTCGATGACATCGACCCCAGTGTTCAACTGATACTTATTTTATCGACTCCGAAAGGTTGAAAAGCAAAGTCGACCTCAGTGAAATTTGAGCTCAAATCGTATAGACGGAGGAAAATCCGCTGAGCATTGTTGTCCACCGTGCTAACGATTCTTCTACCTCGCCGCCTTAATATATTTTCAAAATAATGAAAATACTTTCATGAAGCAAGCTATGAAGCGTGTGAGGAAATTGCAAAGAAAGCAAAATTACATGTCTACGACGAGTGTAAAGCTGATGTTTCTTCAATCCTAACTCCAGAAATGTTAGATAATTTGAGAATATTTATTTATCACGAAGGACAGTTTCTAACTTTATATAAAGTCATCGATAACGATGTCCATTTATCTTTGAAACAAACAGTGTCGACATTTCTGTCTTAATCAATAGCTGTAGCTGAAATAAACATAATAGATACGGTACAGCTTGCTATATTTGCACTTTGATAACGGAGAAGTTTCGATGTGAGAAGGTTTACTTGCTTTAAAATCAATGCTCGAGATTATCAGAGGCAAAGATAGTTTTTGTGGGGTCAAATCAGCGGTGGAGCCGCTTACTGTGTCATTATAGTAGACTCATTATGGAGAGCTGGTAGAATAGTTAGCACGCCGGACAACATGTTTAGTGTCATTTCTTCCGGCTTTACATTCTGAGTTCAAATGCCGTCGAGGTCGACTTTGCCTTTCATCTTTTCGGGGTCGATAAAATAAGTACCAGTTGAGCAATGGCGTCGATGTAATCGAATTCCCTCTTCCCTTAAAAATTGTTAGCCTTGTGCCAAAATTAGAGGGAATTATGGTAAAGTTTTAGCGAGGTGAAAAGGTGATATAGCTACGGCCCTGGTAATATTATAATCTTGTTTCTAACGAGTCATGATAAAGAGCATCAAGAAATACGAACACACAGGTAAAAATTGACGGCCGCATTTATTTCTCCACTAATAGAAGATACAGCAAATTGGTATAACATGAATAATTCTGTTAACAAAAATACATTGTACGTGATGAACAACACCAAGCAAGGCGTCAAAGATCTCTGCTGACAATTCTCTCCTCTTTGGCTATACTCAGCAGAAATTCTTTATTTATAGCTACATGTAGGCTCAAAACGGACCACACTTTTGCTGGCCTGGCAAATCCAGTCGGCACGAACGGGTATGCTCATATGATTACTTGCGGAAAACCGGCAAAATATGCCGATTAGCAACTATTTAAGTCTAGACAGCCAAATAACAAACATAGCATGTTACAAATCCAAATGGACTTTCTGCTTTAATCGAGAACTAACTGGCAAGCTGTCGACTGGATTGTAATACTTTAATTGTGTGTCATTGTTTTAATCAGCAACAAAATATATGAACATATTCTCTAAGGAAAAGTTTGATGAAAGTGATAACAAAATGTATTAATTTTATTTAAAACGATTCAACAGCAGAGAATTAAAAGAAAAGTAAGGATCTCGAAGAGGGATATGGTGAGTTATTGCTCTGTTCTGAAATTCGGTAGCTAAGCAAATGACGCACCCTAGAGCACATTTTTCATCTTTTACCTTTTTGGTATTTATCCTGTTAGTCTCTTTCGCCGGACCGCGAAGTTACTGGGACGTAAACACAACAACACCGATTGCCAAGCGGTGTGGAGGAGCAAACACAGACACGAAGACATACACACATAGACATATATATATATATACGACGGGCATCTTTCAGTTTCCGTTTACCAAATCCATTCACAAGGTATTAGTTGAGACTATAGTAGAAGACACATGCCCAAGGTGCCACGCAGTGAGACTGAACGCGGAACCATGTGGTGGAGAAACAAGCTTCTTACCACTCAGCCATGCCTGCGCCTATATTTTTAAGTTGAAAGGAAAAGAAACCCTTCATGGATTTATATCATTATAGTATTTGAAGAGCTAAAACCGTTATGCCATTTGATAATTTTGGTCGACAGCTGTAACTGCTTAAAGGATCTAAAGTTTGAAATTACGAAGGCCGAATCAGACTTTCTTCTTGCTAATAACAAGCTTTGAATTGATGCTGCAATTACTCTTTACTCAAATAAAGAAATACTCCATGGTACATTTATTCTCTAACACTGAAAGAACCGAAATCAGAATCACAGATGGGGATGTTCCAATCTTTTGGGTCAATTTCAAAAGTGGTTTTGAAATTTACAGAATCACAAGCTCAACCAGCGAATAAGCGAAACTCATTTTGATATGATGCCAGCTGAAAGTCCTGGATGTTGCCAACTCGAGTTAATTCATTTACGATCGGATAATACTTTGATATGTAAATTAATGGTTTATCTTATTGGAATTTTATAAATCCTATCTAGATATTGAAAAATATCCAACTTTAGTGAAGAACCACATGCGTGCAAGACTTAAATATATTAAAGCTAACTATGCTCCTGAATCTTGGGTAATGACTGAAAGAATACGATCGTGATTACAGGCGTCAGAAGGGTCTTTTGAGTAACGTTACACGATAGAGTGCGTCACTCGGAGACCAGAGAGGCTTTCCAAGTAGAGCCATTACTTCTCCGAATTGAGAGATCACAGTCTGATATTGTGGAAGTACGTGGATTAGCGGTTAGAGTGTTGGACTCGTGGTCGTAAGATTGTGGTTTCGATTCTTGGACCGGGTGACGCGTTGTGACTCAGCAGTCTATCCAGCAGGCAAGACAGTTGCTCCAGTCCACTCAGCAGGCAAAAAGGAATAATCCTGTGACGGATTGGCGTCCTATCCAGGTGGGGAATATATACGCCAAGTACACCGGGAGACTGGTCCTATGAGTCTATATGACACAGGAAGGATGTTTATCCTTTATCCTATCAGCTTCGATATAACGAACATGTGGTAAGAATGTACCAGGAAAGAACCGCTGGACGGGATTTACGGTCAAAACCAAAAAGTAGGGGACCCAAGGGTAGACAGCGAACAAAATGGTTGGATAATATCCATGAGCTTGGTTTGTCTTGCTTGGGACTCTACTCCCGCGGATCTCCCAAGAATACGTGAGCAGAGAAAATGAGATGAGATGAAACTAACTAATAGCTACCACATTATCAGTCTCATCTAATATCTCTGATCCTCCTCCGGAAAAAAATACTTAAACCCACCCGGCTAACCCATCTCTCACCGTTTTTGTAATCCATATAAATAGTCCGAGCACTCCTCCTTAAAACATTAAACAAAGAATATTTCCATTACGAATTTCCTTTAAATCTAAAACATTATGCGTTGTAATGCCTTTGATGTTTCGTTATTTAAAACATTTTAACTGTTTTATTAATTAATGCATTGTAACGTTTTAATTACGCCTGCATACGAATATGTGCAATTAAAAGGTCGTTATCTCTCTCAACTTAGATGCGACGTAAAATTTCGTATGCACTTTAAATTCGGCTCCGGTGCCAAACATCTGTTCACCAGCGATGTGGGGGTTTCCCATTGGCTCACTTCCAATACATTTGCCCTAAGAAAGAGAGCAGATTCTTTCCTATTAACGAATAACAAGTTTACAACTTACGTTATTATGACACTATAGAATGATGACATATAATAAAGTAACAGCTTAACTGAAGTAGGCATATTAGCTTTATACATACGTGTGTGTACATGAGTGTGTGTACATGCGTATGTATACATACGTCTGTACGTGCGTGTGTGTTTGTATGTGCGGTACGCGTGTGTGTGTTTGTATGTATGTATGTATGTATGTATGTATGTATGTATGTATGTATGTATGTATGTATGTATGTATGTCTCTTCTACTTTTTAATTATTATAAATCTTCCACTGAGGAGGGAGCCGGTTTCCGACAAAGATACAAGGCTCTATCTTTGAGACGTAGTTAACACAGACAAATCACATTTGGAAATTGAGAAAAGTCTTGCATATTTTTACTGTTCCACTCACACATTGCACTTGTAATGTACGAATTAGCCGGTCGATATATGTATGTCAATATTCAGTTTATTTCAAGATTTCTTGCTAATAGAGAAAGAACTGGGTTCTAACCTAGATCCCAGGTCCCTTCATTGGAATTTCAACATCAATAACAGGGTATTTTTGTTTGTATGTATGTATGTGCAGATTTTTATGTTTTATGTATGTATTCTCATGCATATAGTTACATATCTAGACATGCTCATAGATATTTTAAATGATAAACATCTGGAAAGTTTCACAGATTTTCACAGTTCCAGTGATGGATTGGATCTGTAGTCTTCGAATTAGCTTTCTCCTTTCTGGTTTTGAGAAGTCTAATTTCTCCAAATTGGTATTCAGACAGTGTGTTACATATCACAGGGCACCAATAATTACAGGTATAAACCTGAACTTGTAATCAGGATAAAGTAACTGCAGATTTCTCAATAGTTCAGCATAGGTGTTCTCTTTTTTCACTGATCTTCAGCTTTATTTTA
>NC_042997.1:143507532-143512532 GCF_006345805.1 Octopus sinensis | reverse complement strand
CGTGTTTAAGATGTAGAAACAGAGAGTGTATGAGTGTGTGTGGAAAGAATGGTCAAGATGCATCTTTTGTTTTGCCTTCCTATTTCCTTTGTGAATTATTTTCGCTAAGAGAATTTTGAAAAGTATTTCACGAGTGAGTTTACTTGCCGTTACAGTATTGTTGTATTACTTGAGATTGCTCTAATGACCGACTGCATGATATTTTTAACGTTAGAATTGTTGCTATTTACTTTGTATAGTATTTTCTCCTTTTGTGGTTTATAATGGAAATTTTTTTCTCTCTCTGCGGTTTATTTCCTTGTTTCCTTTTTATTTCCTGGATATTGAGTTCTATTTCTATTGTGTGTTACTTTGATAAGAGACTGTCACATGTTTTAATCAGGAAGGTCGTTGTAGTAAGGTTTGTATTTTTACTTTGTTTCTCTTGTGGGATATAATTTTTCGAAGCTTCTTCAATTATTTTGTTGAATATTTACATGAAAGTATCGATATTTTGTTATTGTTGAAATGAATTCAGTAAAGTGTAATTCTCTTTCTGAGAGGAAATGGTTCTATCAGGGCTTTTTAAAGGTTTTTTTTTATAGACACAAACTTAGTGAAACCCATGTGGAGAAGAAAGTGGTGCTTGAAGAGAAGCTGTTGTAGACTTGGTACGGTATACGAGGATTTGGTATAGATTGTTTAACATATAAAAATGGTTTAATCGTGATTGCATTGTGTTTCCTCTAGTATTATCTGAAGTATTTTTGCATCAGGATGTGTCATGTGGTCCTGTTTAGTTTGGTAGTATGTTGAAATGTTATAGATTCAATATGTAGCTTGTTGAGAAAACTCTTTATGATGATGGTGCTATGTATGCTTTTATTATATCAATGTTTCCTGTTCCCGGTTTTTATCATCAATATTTGCATTTCAAGTGTGCTTTTAAACTCCATTTGTATTCCAATGCCGTTCGTGTTATCTATACAGTGATCTATTTATGAATGATTGTATTAGCACCAAATATTCTTTATAGAACATTGTATTTTTATTAATAGCTGTTTCACGGTTTCATCTGCCACCTTTCCTTGGACCCCATTCTCACCTATTAATTATATTCTGTAAGATTGCTTTTTGCAGGTTTAAGGTTGGCAGTGAGTTAAATTAGAAATTCAAATTTTTCGCCTAAGCCGGTCTCATTCTCCTTATATTCATAACAATTCTTTAAACTGTAACAGAGAAATTCAAGATTAGTTGCCCTCGGAAAGTTTATGCATTCATTTGTCTTTTGTTGCAGAATTTATCGAAGAGTTTCAGAAAACAATGTTGTAAGCCTGGCAGCCTGGTCAAAAAGGTCAGCATATGATAGACTAAAATGCCATAAAAGAAAGAACACGATATCTGGAGAGTAGGTTTACTCAGTATCCAGAAGGAAATATATAATGTAAGCTAAGGTTACACAAATTATCTCCGATAAAGTGACAACAAAGACTTCACATATAATAAATTTCCCGATCACCAATAAAAACACCTGTGAAACTAAATCCATGAACAACTTATTGGACGTAGTTAATAGTTTCTGTTACCTAGATTTTTGTTACCTTAGTTATCTGAAGTTGTCGGTGTTTGATCTTGAAGACTTGTGAATAAAAATGTTCCAGATGAGACAAATATTGTTTGGTTTCTGGGTTTTTCTTTTTTTTTATTTTCTAACATAATATAACTAAGACTAGATTCTCCGAAACGCCCTTCCTTTTTAAGACAATATGGTGTTGATTTAAAAGGGATTTGGTTACTTTTTCTAACATGTAGAACGAGCAAACTCCGGCGCCCTCATTGTCTCATAGTTGATCTTATTATTGCTAAATGTAGTTTCAGCCAAAGCACAGTATTTATCGTAATAGAAGGATGGATGATCAGAGAATAAAAGGTCTGTTCGCAGCGGGAATTGATTCTCCTTCGCCCTATACTAAAAGCAGAATGTATGAAGCACTTGTAAAGTATGCAATACTGGTCGGTAGCGAGACATAACCATAAAATAATGGATTCTGTGTAATTATTGACTCTGCATTCGTATTATGTTTAATTCTTTTAATCATCATTTTGAATTTAAAGCAGTGACTTGATATTTACATACCGTAAATCCTCGAGTATAGCCCGCCCTTGAGTATAATACTAAGGGGATTTTTAGGGGGCTGTACTTCTGAAAAACCTAAACCTTGTGTATAATACGCACCCCTTCTCTAACTTGAGTCAGGGCGGTCTATATAACGTCCTTGGTTTGTAAAAATGTATACGGTAACGTACTTTATTATTATTGTATATATAACATAATGCAAACGTGTAGCTTTTTTGCGCATTTTGTTTGCAGAAAATAGAGAAATAACAGTAATAACAGTAATAACGTTTAATAAATGTTGCCTACTGCAAGTTATGGATGATTCTTTTATGACCTCATTGCTTTCAGGTTTAGCTTAAGGTATTTTTGCGCCCAACATCACAAAATACGTCTGAATAAACATTGCCGGACAGCAAATAGAGACTCTGACATTGCTTAGAAAATAATTTTCATTTTTAACCTCGTGTATAATACGCACTAGGGATTTTGACCTTTAAATTTTGGGAAAAAAGTGCGGATTGTACTCGAGGATTTACGGTATTGTAGATGTTAACCACTCTTAATACAAATTTACCTGCTAATGAGGAACTTAATCTTATAACATGTCGTTCAGTGGTTGGCGTCTCTAAAACACTAGAACGGTTTACAAAGACTTTTACTTTTTATACGTTTTGGTCATTGGACTGCGGCCATACTGGGGCACCTCCTTGGAGATATGGTGAGTCCCGATCTAACTCTATGGAACTTCACAGGATTGATGCTGCATGATCAATAGAACAGTTTGAAAAAGACAGTGGATGGTAACGATGACCATGACGATGATGGCGACGGCGGCGGTGACGACGACGTTAATGATGGTGGTGGTGGTGGAGGTGGTATGGTGGTGGTGCTGGTGGTGGTGATGGTGGTGCTAGTGGTGACTGTCGTTGTATTCGTGGTGGTAGTGGTGAAGGTGGAGGAGGTGATGGACTAATCGGTGGTCGAGACGATGATGATGATGATGATGATGATGAGAGGGAAAAGAAGGAAAATGACATTGCCGGTTTAAAACTCAAGTATGAGATAAAAGGGGGAAAAAAAAGACATTTAAAAATTTATGACAGACGACAGAAAATAAATACTTTAAAAACTTTGCTTCTGGGCAAAACAGATTATTGTCAAGTATAGTAATAGCTAACTCTTCAAGTATGTGACAGAAAACACACACAAACATACACAACACACACATCTCATACTCACACACATACACACACACGATTATACACACACACACCACACACACACACACACACACACGCGTGCAATACACACACACACACGGTCATGCCAAGCACACCACATACGCACAATTACATCATATATAATTCCACACACACACACACACGCACGCACACGCATAAGCACACACATACATACACACGCACGCACCGCGCACATTTATATCATTTATGATCACACTCACTCATACACACGCAACCATACATATATCGGCAAAATCATACCCAAAGAATAACAACAACAACAACAACAACAACAACAACAACAACAACAACAACAACAACAACAACAACAACAACAACAACAACAACAACAACAACAACAACAACAACAACAACAACAACAACAACAACAACAACAACAACAACAACTGTGACAATAATAATAAAAACAACACGGAGTTCTATTTAAGAATGATTATGTTAACAGTAAACGTTCTATATTGAAGCTAATGTATTTTTCTGTAATAAACGTTTGACAATTTGATACGTCACCTTTCATTAAACTCATAACTAATCTATTGGTTATTTGGTTCCCTCAGCTGTCCAGCTTAGACTTCTTTTATGTATTAAAAGGAAGGATTTTATAAGCAAGAGAATAAAATTCAAAATAAAAGAAATATTAAAATTGAGAAAGGTGAGAATTGCTTCGAAATGTAGTAAAAAAAATTTTTTTTTTTTGATTTTATGTGAAATTTCAAATAAAAGAAGGGAAATTAAATACAATAAAATGTAAAGGCATGGCTAAGTGGCGAAGAAACTCGCTTTGTAATCATGTTGTATCGAGTTCAATCTCACAGTGCAACTCTTTGAGCAAGCGTCCTTTACAATAACTTCAAGCTGACCAATGCCTTAAAAGATATTTGGTAGATGGAAACTGTGCGGAAGCCCGTGTGGGGGAGGATAGACAGAATGAGTGCGAGTGTACGTGCGTGAGAGCGTCTTTGCCTTTGGTTTTTTTTGTCTTTCACAGATTGACAATCGGAGTTGGTACGTCCAAGTCTCTGTATCTAAGCGGTTTGACACAAAAAAAATTTACAGAATACGTGCCAATATAAAAAAGTATTGAGGTACAGGTGGAGAAAACTATGTTATTACATCTCCACTGTCAAAACAGGCATAGGTTATAGGTCCAGGCATAATTGTGTAGCTAGGAAGCTCGCTTTGAAAAGTCGCGGTTCGAGTTCAGTCCCACTGCGAGGCACTTTGGGCAAATACCTCCAACCTTCTGAATGAATTTGATAGACGGAAACTCTGTGGAAGGTGATCATATATAAAATCAAAACAGAAAACTAGAAAAATTTGGTTTTATTTATTCCCCATTACATATGTTTCATTAGCTAACTGAAGTTACAAAGATATACACGTGGAAAAAAACATGTAAGACATTTCCTATTAGAAGCTCTTCAAACAGAATAAAAATTTTAGTCTTTCTCAATAGTTTCAAGTCTCACATAAATTATAACATCTACAAATATACCTTGGAGTACTGGAATATGCGAATGTGCTTCATAGGGACACAGCTCGGACTATAACCCTATTTACAAGATAGATAGATAGATAGATAGATAGATAGATAGATAGATAGATAGATAGATAGATAGATAGATAGATAGATAGATAGA
>NC_042997.1:143500032-143505032 GCF_006345805.1 Octopus sinensis | reverse complement strand
CTATAGTAGAAGACACTTGCCCAAGGTGCCACACAGTGGGACTGAACCCGGAACCATGTAGTTTGGTTGGGTAATAGTATTTTTTTAAACATCGAATGGCTATGACGGTCCATCCGAGTAAAGCAGGAATCAAAGGGATCCATAGGTAAAAATATGTTTGAGAACTACTGTTCTACATAAAGTATACAGCCAAATAAACTTCGATAGCATTAAAACATTGCAATTATAAGCAAACAAACCTATCTATAAATTATACGACGGCGTGAAGTTAATGGAGTCGGCTACTTACAAGTTAGCTATTAGTCAAACCTTGCAAAAGGTATTGTGTTCTCTCCCGGAAGGAAAACACATTATTCTGATCAACTGGGTCTGTTTAGTTGACAGATAAGTACCATTCTGGCTTTACAATTGAATGATTAATGGATACTGGAAAACATCCCGATTTATATGGAAATGGTGAAATTTGCCATTTTGCTTCAGTGCGTTCGCTATAGTCAAAGCCGCACCTATTTTATCGTCTAGTTTATTTGCTTGTGGAAACTATGGAACAGCAATCCGCAATGGTGATGTGAAAACTATGAGAAATCGAAAGAAATGGATTTGGGTGAAAAACTATGTTTGTTGAGTTTTAACCGAGGAAGCAGGTCAGAGGGTGATGCAATGCTGCATTGCCAGAAATAACTGAATATTAATGAAGAGATGGTGTCATCGATGCTGTGGTTGTTGTTGCTGTTGTTGCTGTTGTTGTTGTTGTTGTTGCTGCTGCTGTTGCTGTTGTTGCTACTGCTGTTGTTGTCGTTGTTATTGCTGTTGTTGTTGTTAGTGTTGCTGTTGTTTTTGTTGTTGCTGTCGTTGTTGTTGTTGCTGCTGCTGTTGTTGTTGCTGCTGTTGTTGCTATTGCTGCTGTTGTTATTGGTGGTGGTGGTGTTGCTGCCGCTGTTGTTGTTGTTGTTGCTGCTGTTGTTGCTATTGCTGCTACTGTTGTTGTTGCTGCTGTTGTTGCTATTGCTGCTGCTGTTGTTGTTGCTGCTGCTGTTGTTGTTGTTGTTGTTTCTGTTGTTGTTGCTGCTGTTGTTTTTCTTGTTGTTTTTGCTGTTGTTGTTGTTGTTGTTGTTGCTGTTGCTGTCGTTGTTGTTGTTGTAGTTGTTCTTGTAGCTGTTGTTGCTCTGTTGATGCTAATGCTGATTGCTACTATCATTATTCTTGCTGTTGTTGCCATCGTTATTATTATTGCTGTTTTCTACTACTGCAGTTGCTGTAACTATTATTATGCTAGATTTTGTTGTTGCTGTTGTTGTTGCTGTTGTCGTTGCTGTAGTTGTTATTGTTGTTACTGCTATTGTAGTTGTTTTATAACAACTGATGCTGTTGTTGTTGTCGTTGTTGTTGTTTTTCTGCACTGGCATTATAGATTTCTGCTTTGTTCATTCCATTTCAAAGTTGACTCTTAATCCATAATGCTCCAGGATTCACTGTTGACATATAATAAAGCCAACAGGGAAAACACAATCGAAGTTTTCGAACAGAATCATTTCAGTTATGGCCGCCTGGTAAAAACGTTAGCTACGCAATCTCATGGCGCAGGCATGTCTGCGAGGTAAGAAGCTTGCTTATCTACCACATGGTTCCCGGTTCAGTTCCACTGCGTGACAGCTTCGTCAAGTGTCTTCTGCTATAGCCTCAAGCCAACCAAAGTTTTGTGAGTGGTTATGGTAGACGGAAACTGAAAGAAACCCGTCGTATGTATATATATATATATATATATACGACGGGTGAGTGTCCCTCCGCCACTTGATGCCGGTGTTGGTCTATCTACGTCCCCGCAACTTAGCGATTCGGCCAAAGAAACCGATATGATGAGTACCAAGAAAAATAAGTCCTGGGGGCGATTTGCTCGACTAGCACCCTTCAAGGCGGTGCTCTAGCATGGCCGCAGTTAAATGACCGAAACAAGTAAAAGATAAGTGATACACGATAAAAGATAATCTCACCAACAATTGATCCAGACGGGATAATCTTACCATACGATAGCTGACCAACAGGACACATCACGTGCATGAATTTCAAGCCTATGGTGTCTACATTAGATTTCTCATTTTATTATACTATTCCAGTCGTGTTACCTATTTTTAGAATGTATATACATTCTAGGGTACCTTTGACATGACCGTCAAGATATTCCTTCCTATATACGAGGGTGTGCTGAAATTTTTCTGGCTTTAAGGTGTCGCGAAAGACCTGGTTAGAGACCTAACCTTCCGAGTTCTCTTACAGGGCTTGGAAAAACTGAAGGACCGCTGCAGTAAGTATGTGAATCTGAGAGGGGAATATGTAGAATAAAATCATAATTAACTGATCCCCTGTATTTTCTTTAATCCAAAGCCAGGAACATTTCAGCACTCTCTCGTAGTTACGACCTGAATGTCATATCTCTAGGGGGGATAGCACTTTGCGAATATTTTGGGGATAGCTGATAATGATTTGAGTGATTGATATTTTTCACACCAGCATGATATAATCGATATTTTCTGTTACATCTTGAAGATTTGGAGGCATCTTTATCTCTTTGGACAGATATTCCGTAGCATTTCCTGAATAGGGAAATCGTGTCCTTGTGTGATATAAATCATCCATCACAGGTGCAGGAGAAGTTCCTCTTCCTGTCAATGTGGTTGGTATCCTCTAGCTTTGGTGATAGGCATTCATAGAATCTTGTTGATATTATGGATGTTTCCCACCGAAGTTCCCGTTTAAGTAGCTTCGTCTTGCTATCCTTTAGCTGTAGACTCAGAGTATCTATTCAAGCATTCTTCATCTACTCTGGCGATGTTATTACTTTCGCGGCTGAGTGAATATATGACGTATCCATTTCTTCCTTTACATACAACAAAAACGGAGAAGTCTGACTTCCATACCTTCCTAAGTCCGCAGAATTGTTTATTTACGATGCGTATGTATCATCATCATCATCATCATCATCATCACCATCATCATCATCATCATCGTCATCACCACCATCATCATCATCATCATCGTCATCACCACCATCATCATCATGGTCATTATTATCATCGTCATTGTCATCATCATCATCGTCGTCGTCGTTGTCGTCATCGTCGTCGCCATCGTCATCTCCGCCGGCGTCGTTGCTGCCGTCGCCACCGCCGTCTTCGTCGTCGTCGTCGTCGTCGTCATCATTTAACGTCCGTCGTCCATTCTGGCAATGGTTAGCCGGTTTGACAGGAGCTGATTAGCCAGAGTACTGCACCAAGCTCCACTGACTACTTTGGCATAATTTCCACATCTAGATGCCTTTCCTAATGCCAACCACTTTACCGAGTGGACTGGGTGCTTTTTACGTGGCACCAGCACCGCGATGCCAGCTTCGGCATGCTTTTTACGACTGTTTGCCATTTCTAACGCTAACCACTTTATGTATGTACGGATGGAGGGATGGATGGATGGATTGATGGGGGTGTATGAGTGAGTTTAGGGTGGTGTCATCTGAATGATACGATACAGCACACAAAGATCGTTTAGATTCCCCAAAAGTTTCCATTCCTCCATGTAACGTATATTTATTTTGTCAAGTTGATTGTTGATGCGGAAGTTACAAGTCTTAATATTCAAGTTTGAATTTTTTTTTAAGTGTCCTGCCTAGTATACCGAATTTCCGTATAAGCGCTGGTACAGCAAAAACAGAGAGCCCTGACCTTCATAAATTTCTAAGAGTACTGAATTATTCATCCATGTAGTATGTATGTATGTATGTATGTATGTATGTATGTATGTATGTATGTATGTATGTGTGTGTGTATGTATATGTGTCGTTGTTCAATTTTATTTCTAGATTTCTTGCCATTAGAGAAAGAGCTGGTTTCTAACCTAGATCCAAGGCTACTTCATTGAAATTTCAACATCAACAACAAGGTATTTTTGTATGTATGTATGTATGTATGTATGTATGTATGTAGTATGTATGTATGTATATATGTGCAGATTTGTACGTTTTGCTTTATGCGTGTATTCTCATGCATATAGTTGCATATCTAGATATGCTCATTTATACTTAGATGATAAAATTCTGGAAAGTTTTACAGAGTTTTACAGTTTTATGTATGTATGTATGTATGTATGTATGTATGTATGTATGTATGTATTATGTACGTACGTATGTATGCTTCTATGTATGTCCTTGAGCAAGACACTTTATTTCACGTTGCTCCAGTCCACTTAGCTGGCAAAAGTGTGTTGTACCTGTAATTCAAATGGCCAGTCATGTCACATTCTGTGCCACATTGAATCTCCCAAAGAATTACGTTAAGGGTACGCGTGGAGTGCTCAGCCACTTGCACGTTAATTTCACGAGCAGGCTGTTCCGTTGATCGGATCAACTGGAACCCTCGTCGTCGTAACCGACGGAATACCAGTAAGTATATATGTATGTTGTTTAATCCTAGGTCGAACAGGATCCAGTTGCAATCATTCCCTCTATTTGCATATTAAGGATAACATTGTCAAACGTGTCCTTCCATTTTTAAAACGATAGAATATGACTGGAAGATTTTTGGCTTCTGTTTCTAGAAAATCGAGTGATTACAAAAATGGCTATTTCATTGGCTTTATGTATGTTTGCCTTTATATATATATAATATATAAGTTTCACTATAGCAAACGTGTTATTATTACTGGCAGTCCCTCTTGGAATCCTTCCAAGAGTATTACCATTTCGCCAGTGCATCTATATTGTTCTTACCAAAACTTGTTGCAATGCCAAATTCTATAGGCATTATTATGCAACTCTTTAACAGTTCTGTTGCTATTTGGAAATGACAGGATAGGGCTATATTGACAGTAACAGAAAAATACAGCTTTGTCGAAGATAAAAAAATTAACGCTTGTATAAAATTTTCAGATTTTTCAAAATGTTCCTTTCTCAATATTAAAACTTTTAGTTTATTGGAGAATTTCAAAGTTAGATAGTCTTGTAAATGGTTGTT
>NC_042997.1:143487532-143495032 GCF_006345805.1 Octopus sinensis | reverse complement strand
ATGAATGTCATATTTTACAGTCTAATACATATACGTTCTCTGGACTGTTTGTTCCTGTATTATATAAAGGCATTATGTTTTATAGTTTCTGGTTTGTGTTACGAGTGAGAATGTATTTTCCTGTTTCCCTCTATTTTGTATTTTACTTTCGATTTTGATTTGTTTTACTGTTCTCTTTTTTTTTTTTTTTTTTTGCACAGCATATTAGTATTTAAACATATATTTCTATCGATCAATCGATAGATAGATAGATAGATAGATAGATAGATAGATAGATAGATAGACAGACAGACAGACAGACAGACAGACAGACAGACAGACAGACAGACAGACAGACAGACAGACAGACAGATAGATAGATAGATAGGTAGGTAGGTAGGTAGGTAGGTAGGTAGGTAGATAGATAGATAGATAGATAGATAGATAGATAGATAAAGATAGATAGATAGATAGATAGATAGATAGATAGATAGATAGATAGATAGATAGATAGATAGATACGTTTGTTTGTATGTCTATATATATTTTGTGTGTGTGTGTATATATATATATATATGAGAGAGAGAGAACCATGAATATAAGAGGAGAAAAAAGACAAGATTAAATCCTGATAAGCACGCAAAACAGCGAGTATCAAAATATTGATGCCTTTATTCATTTTTATCACGTTCCTCTACATTCAAACGTGATACTGTCTGTTCGCTGTTGGGTCTCTTATCAGAGAACTACTTCTCTTTATAGACGACGACGCTATATGTAAACAATACACTTGCTCCAAGTAATATAAGTGGACTACTAGACACGATGTTTCGGCGTAATTGTCGCCTCTTATACAGGAAAGGCTTACAATATAGAGACAAATAAACGGATAGATGGACGGACCGATAGACAAAGTACTCCATTGTCGAATGGTGGCTTTCTTAGTAAGTCATTTAAAACTAATCAGCGAAGGCGGTCGCCGTAAATATAACACGTTTGGAAGCTTAACAAAAACCCTATTCGTTTAGTAATATAAGTAGGCTAAATAATTAGGTATCTTCTCAGTGAAGATGTCCATCTAATGATACGATAGCTGTTTTATAGCGTTACAGCTATCAGAGTAGAAAGTGTTGTTTGGCGGCGTGTGCCAATATTGTTGGAATCACATCTATGCTGTTGTTTTCCTGTTAGATGAAACTGTGTGAATAGTACGTCGAGTTCACCAGTTTAGCTTGTGTCAAACGTTGGGTTCACCAAATGTGATTGCGTGTTCGAATCACCTCGGGGTAACCAAATGTGGGTTTGGTTAGGTGGGCAATAGATATTTGGCTAGGCTGTGTATAATAACTAAGCAACACCAAGCAAACATTTAAACATGGATTATCATCGTTGCTCAAGTAATAAGATGTCCAGGATCTGTTCGGTTTGAACGTCAGTTTTTTCTAGCGGTGTCATATGAAATTGTCACCCATAATTATGACCCTAGTATCGATCTATTGCATTTCAATCTGTTTTACGGTTAGGGTTGGTTAGGGTTAGGGTTAGGGGTGGGGGAAGGGTATCTTTTTTCCTTCACAAATGTAAATAAACCCAATCTGTTTCTTAAACGAGGGACATATTCATACGGCACAGAATGCTTTCACCTCAATAGACGGTCATTGATTGGTTGAAATTGCCGAAATGCAAGAAATTAAAGACCAAATATCTTACAAACTATAGAATTTTCTCAATAAAGCTAAGAGAAAAAGACGTTTTATAAACACATTCTACTAGTATACGAAGTTTAAAATTTTTTAGTTACCTAGAAATTATATTAAAAACTGCCGTTCAAACCGAAAAGATCCGATGTTCATGCATTACAAATATACACGTAGCAGTGGCGGATGCAGGAGTGTTACCCTAGTTCTCTGGGCAACATCCTTTCTAGCCGAGCAGACACAAAAAGAAATCGGGACCAAGGTTTCCCGGGCAACCGTCAAGGAGAAGAGAGGCAACTCTTAGTAGAATATGAGTTGCTGGACCCACTAGGTGTTGCCCAACCAACCCGCTAGAGTGCAACACCCAAAAAAAACTTCTGCGCAACACCCAAAAAACTTTTGAGCAACACCCAAACAAAATTCTGGACCCTTGCCCCTTAGTAGAAGTAGCAAGATGAAAATAGCATAATTCAGCATGCAAAAGGCTGGCTATTGAAAATATACCACTGGGGTTGGATTAAAAACAACGAATAAATAAATGAGCTGTGTCATGTCTGCCGTTGCAATCATATGTTGGCTATATACTAAGCACATAGCCATTAAAATGACTAAGAAAGAGTGTGTATTTCGTACTGCTCTTAAGAGCACACTGGACTTTGGCGAGAATGGAGACAACGTTCCGGCCCGACGGCTCTAACACTGCAAATTGGTGCCTTTTGCTACGTTATTTATAATCCGTGGAGGGAAACATTTCAGCACCTTCCAGAAACATCTTTCACATGATGTCTGACTTCTGATTGGCTGAAAACTCAGCTTCACAAATGTTCAAGCCGTTGTTATGTCGGGACTTGAAAACCGCAATGTGGCAACGCGAATTCGAGTCCTGCTACAAAGGCGTTCGTAATTGTTGTAGCTGCTGGGGTTTTTTTATTGTTGTTTTTTTTTCAAGTATGGTGTATTGATATATGGAAAAAAAGTTTCTGAAGAAATACTTGAATGGACTACATGAGATAGGGATCGAAAATCTCATATTAAGACCTGAATACAATATAGCAAACTGACAGAGTCACTAAAGCCATATTCGTTCCGTTTCTCTATTCTGTGAGTTCAAATAACCCTGTATCAGGGTTATTTGAGGCTAAATAACAACAAAACTATTACTGAGACAGACCAACGATGGAACCTGTATGTTGTTGCATGACCTGCTAGAAAAAGTAGCCAAACTTTTTTTTATAAACAGAATAGGAAAATCTCTATCCTGTGATATACACGTAGAGTCCATAATGTCTGGGTAGAAAGACGAAAACTTTAACACGAAAGAACTTCTAAAATTTTGTCAAAAACGTTAAAAGTAAACCCTGTTCTATGTGACACATTCTGCCTGTATCCGAAGTTTCAAAGTGTTTAGTTTTAAAAAATTAATTAAAAAATTTGTTGGTCAGACTGAAAAGATCCGAGATATGGGGTGGAGAGGGGTAGATATGGTGAGGGAGAGGTGGTGGTGAGTGAAATGTGTAATTCTTTTAACTAAGTTTTTTTCTCCGTCACTTACTTAGCCCGTCTGTAACGCTTTCATGTGATCAGTTGAAAGAAAAGGTGAAGAGTGAGAAAGAAAGAGGGGGAGTGCTTTGTATTAAGTCTAGAAAAGTGTGCATAAAGTGTATATATAAAGTGCATTAAGTAATCATCGTATTCCAATTTAATACAGACGTAACACAGGCTTCTCCTTCAGGTTTGGGGGATAACGTTTTCAGAAATAACCAAATACGTTTACCATTAATTCCGTGGAATATTCACGGGCCCCGCTAGTTTTTGTTGTTGTTGTTTTGGTGGTGGTGGTGGTGGTGCTGCTGCTGCTGCTGTCAATGAATATTTCTTCCAATGTAAAAAGAATTTGTATAACAGAGATAACATATGGAAATTTATGCATGGCGTTCTTATTGATAAACATTAATACATTTACTATATGCAGTTTGACATTTTAAAGAATTTTATTGTCTTTAATTCGTGGCATTAAGTGTTGCATTTTGAGTGATGCGATGAATACAAGAGAGAGAAAAAAGCCATTGAATTTCTTTGGATTCTTTTCTTATAGAATGAATATTTTGCGAGAGATAAGTTTGTTACTTCGTTACCATATTTGTTTGTCGTAAGACACGTCGCTAGAACAATGCATAAGAAGCAGCTATTTAGATGGAATTCGTTGTGAAATTACTGGGATCTAAACAGGACGTTATTTGCACTTTGAAGCTTAAATGATATATTTAAATGTTGACTAGCACACTTCATGTGGGAAGCTTGAGAACATAAATTCTAATAAGCTGAAATAAAATCTTTACTTACTTAAGCCCTTCTCTCTATATATAGGTCATAGACCATCGACGACTTTTCTCCACTGTTCCCAACTCTTGGTTGTCATTTTTGCTCCTCTTCGTGTGGATACCTGTTTTTATTTTTCCAACTCTGCCTTAGTATCTCGCCTCCAGCTATTTTTACAGCGCCCTCTCTTCCACCTCTCTTGTGAGTTTCAGATCAGAGCTTAACGTGTAATGCAGGAAGTTGGTTTCCCTAAGGTGTGACATATCCTTTCGGATTTTGCAGCAGCATGTCATATGTTTCCCTGAGGGAAAGCCTTCCTCTCCCTGATCGTGAGTTTTTTTAAATTGTCAAGGCGGGTTTCTTTCAGTTTCTTTCTACCAAATACACTCACAAGGTCTACTCGAGGCTATAGTAGAAGATACTTGCCCAAGATGCTACGCAGTGGGACTGAATCTAGAACCATGTAGTTGGGAAGCAAGCTTCTTACCACACAGCCACGCTGTTATAGGGATAATTCCAACAGATTTTGATCCCATTAACTAGCATAAGTGAAGCATAATGAACAAAGCTCTTAGACTGCAGGATGGCTTTTAGAGTGCTTTAAACTTGCCTGGTGCCTTAAAAGCTTTTGTGGGAGTTATAGGAATACCATTGTAAAATTACGATATGGACACAGGCATTTTAAAACGTGGTGGATCCCAACTGACTTCGGTTTTGAACATAGCCAACTTCCTCCAGAGAAAGGAGTGAGAAGGAGAGAGAGGGGGAAGAAGAAGAAGAAGAAGAAGAAGAAGAAGAAGAAGAGAAGAAGAAGAAGAAGAAGAAGAAGAAGAAGAAGAAGAAGAAGAAGAAGAAGAAGAAGAAGAAGAAGAAGAAGAAGAAGAAGAAGAAGAAGAAGAAGAAGAAGAAGAAGAAGAAGAAGAAGAAGAAGAAGAAGAAAGATCTAAGAGAACCATTTAACTGAACCATGAAACTATTCAAGCGAACAACTTTGCTAGAGATAATTGTGAGATTTTGGGGGGTTATTTTTCTTTCGCAAAATCATGATATATACATGAAGATGGTGTATGATTAAAAATTTGAATATATATAAAATAAAATGAAATTGATTGATGTGGTTTAATATGATATAATATAACATAATAATATCGTGTAATTTGGAATAAAATAAAATATATTAAATAACAATACTATGATATAAAATGAGCCTTCTGCGCTTTAAAGCATTGTGAAGTATATGTATATGTAAACACACACATATACATGCATGCTTATACATCCACACACGTATGTATGTATGTATGTATGAATGTATGTATGTATATACACCATATATATGTATATTAAAAAACGAACGCGGAGTTAGCTAAAAGTATTTAAAATTGTGTAAATAAAATTTACGTGTACGTGTATTTTAGGAGAAAATATATATACAGTTCCTCCTAAAAATATATAATATATTACATATATAATAATGACCCTCCCTTGACAGTATATATAGATGTTTGTGAGTGTGTGTGTGTGTGTGTGTGTGTGTGTGTGTATGTGTGTACGTGCGTGTGTATACATATATAGATATAGATAGATGTTTGTGTGTGTGTGTGTGTGTGTGTGTGTGTGTATGAAGTGAATAAAAATTATTAATATGAAAAAATATCTGAAAAATTTAGAAAAATGTAGAATATGAATTTAAATGTATGGTAGTAGGCGGTAGGTGGTGAAAACTCGTAAAATTTTATAAAAGATTAGGAATATAAAGTAACAGAAAGATATAAAAATACCAAAAATAAATCTATGTACATAGCTGCAGGTACACACTAATACACGCACACATACACATGATACCCATACGCACTAGCAAATCTATGAACGCCTACATAATTCTATATGAATTAATGAGAATAATACTGTCCGTACAAATAAAATAAAAATTAATAAATATAATAAAAATAGTAGTAACTAGTATACAGTATAAAAGTTCACGGAGCCTCTGGCTGATTATGTGTCTTAGGAGATAAAAATTTAAGGATGTACCTCATGGCGTGCGGCTAGATTTCAAATGTTTCGCTTTTGGCATTTAAATAAGCGCTAGGGTCCAGTGAGCTCTTCAGAATAAGCCACTTTTCTACATTACAGACCTGCATCTCCTTCTATTATTGATGTAAGATTTGCATCTTTTTAGGATGTTCTAGCTAATGGAGTTGTTGAAGGGCCTCTCTTTCGAATCCTAAATGTAACTGGTGAGCTTTGTCGTGTTGCATTTGCTCCATTTTCTAAAGTAAAGGTTGTTGTATCTTGCTAGTGGAGGTGCAATGGCCCAGTGGTTAGGGCAGCGGACTCGCGGTCATAGGATCGCGGTTTCGATTCCCAGACCGGGCGTTGTGAGTGTGTATTGAGCGAAAACACCTAAAGCTCCACGAGGCTCCGGCAGAGGATGGTGGTGATCCCTGCTGTACTCTTTCACCACAACTTTCTCTCACTCTTACTTCCTGTTTCTGTTGTACCTGTATTTCAAAGGACCGGCCTTGTCACTCTCTGTGTCACGCTGAATATCCCCGAGAACTACGTTAAGGGTACACATGTCTGTGGAGTGCTCAGCCACTTACACGTTAATTTCACGAGCAGGCTGTTCCGTTGATTCGGATCAACCGGAACCCTCGTCCTCGTAACCGACGGAGTGCTTCCTTATTGTATATTGCTTTAAATTTGCCTTTCGAAAGCCCCACGTACCTCTTAATGTTGTCTGTATTAGTTGCTCTTACTGATGCTTCATATGTTATAAACTGGATATTACAAGCATTATCCAGTGGGCACAACATTCTATTTCTACAAGAACAGCCGGCTTCTCTAGGTGGTGTATATTTGTGTGAAACTAGGCTTTGGAGTTATGACGCATCTAAAACTTGCGTCTATTAAAAAGTTTTCTGTACCAGTAATTAACAGGTAAGTGTGTTTCTAGCAACGTTAAAACGATTTTGCCAATGTCGGTAGCAACGTCAAAATAATAAGGAGGAATGAACCATGGGATGTTCGGACACCTATTTCTTTCTTTAGATGTTTCTGTGCGAGGAGTGAACCTGTGATAGGAGTATAAACAAGTTCAGTGACACATCTAGAAAATTGACCACTGTTGGTGTCGAGAATGACCTTTACACTGAAGTACTTGAATATCTGGATAATAATGTCTTTCCTCAGAACGAGTTTGAATAGGGCCATTGCAGTTCATGAACAGGGGCATAGGTAGGGCATCATCTCTATAGATTCCAAAGGCCACAAAAACAAAAGGTACATATGCGTATATAAGTGCGTATGCGTGTGTGATTGTGTGTCTGTGTATGTGTATATATGTGTGTGTGGTGTGTGTGTGTGTTTGTGTGTGTTTAGTAAGATATTGGTCACAAACTGAATTCCTTCGATCAAAGGTGTAGAGCGTGTGTTCCTTTTTTTTTCTATCTTTAGAACATTTTTTTATTTATGGATCCTTTTGATTATTATTTTATTCTAG